>NC_056732.1:1483781533-1483884033 GCF_019279795.1 Protopterus annectens
GTGGCAGAATACACGTAATGACTAATGACAGCATGTATGAGTCATAAACAGCATGTACCTTGACAAATGTGAATGAATACATATGCCCTGTGACTGTCAATGTGTCAGGTTCATAGAACCAATTATCTAAATGTGTCCCTGAGGGTGTTATGCAGTGTCCCTGATCAGTGGCGGCTGGTGACTTCAAATCAAAGGGGGGCTGCAGGAGACAGCTGAATGGGTGGGGTCAAGGGGAGGGGGTGTGGTCAACCAGAAAGGGGAGGAGCTATGCACAAAACCACAAAAAACTAACTTTAATTAAATACGCTGCCCTGGGTGGCAAACCATCATTATGAAAGTCCAATCAAGACAAAAATAAGTGTAGAAGAATAAAAATATTTCAATGCATTGGCTGCATGACAGCTTACTTAATATCTAGATGGAAACAAAAGGTTGTGAGGCATGAAAAAATAAATTACTTTTTAAATACATTACTGGAATGCCAGTCAAAATCAAGTATAAGAAAAACCAGAAGCACTCAACTCAAACCACTTCTCCTTGCACTGCAGTCCTAATTATAATATATTCAGCTTTATTAAAGTACCAAGTAACATGCTGAAAGTAGAAATCTATGTGATGCCCCCACGTGTAAAAATGTTTCTTATCCAAAAAAGACCTGCTGCCTGACAACTTGTTTCATGGGGAAAACATGATAAAAGTAAAAAATGAAAAGCAAACAAGAAACAAGCTCAAGATACATTGCTTAAAGGATTACTGTACAGGTTATGGACCACACATGATTGGCATTCTGTTTAGTTTACGGGTAAAGTCTGTAGAGATGACTGGAAGTCTCCAACAAGTGTAATGAGCTTTTATAAATAATGGAATCCTGTCCTTTAATACCCAAGGCTTATACATTATCTAGTCAAGTATTCTCTGCATGGCAACAACAGAAAGGATTTCAATGTTGGCAATTCTTTAACAGTATGCTTATTAAAGCTTACTTGCATCTTACGATCTCAGACAAGCTTACCTTATGGTCATTAAAGCATTGCTACTTAAAACACAGAGCAACAGGCACTTTGAGTAATAAGCATAAATCAACAGTACAAAAATATGACAGAAACCAGACCATTCTGCAAAATCAAGGACAGATGAAAAGTCACTGTAGTACTTATGCAGTGTGTCCTCCCCATCCAAGGTAGATACAACTACTCCTTGCCTTGCTTGGACACATCCAGAGTCACTACATGGGGGAGTGGGGTGCAACAAGCATGTCACAATTTGAAATCTCTCTGGCTGACTGTGATGGCCCTGACACATTTGTCATACTTCTCAACCTCAAGAGCAAGAAATCTGGACAAAGCCATACACAGAAGTGGGACAAAGGCCCAACAATAAGGATAATTTTTAAATATTGCTCTAATAAACTTAGAAAGATAATAGAATAGGTCTTGCATTAGTATGAATTTTCTGAAGGGTATAAAATCTGAAACTCAAATGTCTGTCATTTTCTAACTTCAGTCTTTAGTGATTTGTCACTAATTTGCCAAAAACACAATTTTATGAAAAATGGACAAAAATGTGATGCAAAAATATAAAATAGACACACAATACAGCTGCTACCTGTCAAAGAAGGGACACTTTAATATTAGTACTGCTACCTTGAGCAGCTGACAAAATATAAAAGAATCTACATGCATTTCAAGTAATCTATAACTTTGATTATTACAGTTATTTCTTAATTGTAAACCCTCCATGTTTTCTTCCAAAATTGCTATTTTGCGGAGGGATTATAAGGGGGAAGAGCAACATTTTGAGCCAAAAATTGGAGACAGTTGAGAGGTTGGCTATGCCTAATTCTATAAAGCAATTTATTTGCATGTACCTCTCAACCTGTTAATGCAGTAAATCTGAACAAGGCCAAATATATTGGGGGCACATATAAACAGTACTAAAAATTGCTCTTGTATAAATTGAGACAGTTGATAGAACAGCTCTTACTTTAACATGCATTTTTCTGAAGGTTATGAAGTCTGAAACTTATTGAGTGACTTCTGGCAAATCATTTAGGAATTAAAACTACACATTTTATGAACAACAAACCAAAAATAAGAAGCAAAAATCTATTCATTCTTTGAAAATCTGGACAGTTGGGAGGTATAGTTCAGCTGGGCCTGTCTGAGTTTGCTGCCCTTCCCCCCCTGACAAAATAATGGTTGAATGGAGCCTCTGCAGCCATTCCAATGAACCATTATACTTGGCTATTTCACTCCATTTACCATAAACACTAATGTGCATACTGCTTTACTTCTATGATGAGTTGGACTTCATTTGAAAGTTTTATTTTGTATTTTACAGCACAAACACTAAGTCATCTTAGCAATGCAGTCTCACAATGAAAACTTAGCATTAAAACTTCTCTGCCCTTGAAACTCACATTCATTGAAACAGCATTGAAACCCACATTCAAAGAAAATACATTTTGCCAGTGGCAGATAAAGATTAATTTTGGGTTGTTTTCGAATCATAGGCTCCTTGCATATGAAACATACATGTGCTCTTTGATACACCTTCCTCATTGTACTAAAATTATATTCCTTGTACAATACAGTACACTTGTTACAGGGTGTTTTAAATTTGTTTTGAACATTTTTTCCAGTAAGCAATGAAACAAACCATATGCATCCATAATGGCAAAACTGCCCAGTTGAGAACATTTATCATAAAAAA
Organism: Protopterus annectens; assembly: GCF_019279795.1. Taxonomy (NCBI): domain Eukaryota; kingdom Metazoa; phylum Chordata; order Ceratodontiformes; family Protopteridae; genus Protopterus; species Protopterus annectens. The sequence continues at coordinate 1,483,784,246 of NC_056732.1, forward strand.
GTCTACTCAGACTTCCACAGTCCACCATTATTAGTAAATATACACAATTCTACAGTCCACCATTATTAGTAAATATGCACAATTCCACAGTCCACCATTATCAGTAAATATGCACAATTCTACAGTCCACCTTTATCAGTAAATATGCACAATTCTACAGTCCATTATCAGTAAATATGCACAATCTCTGAAGTCAGTAATCTAAATAATTCCACATTAAAGAAATCTGTAACTAATGAAGCGGTTGCTGCTAGCAATCACCTTTATATTTCATGGTTTCATCGAAAAATAAAGTGTCTGTTGCCCCTCAGGAATAAATTGCCTATATTACATTAAAAAAATGATAAGCTAGTAATAATATTGCAAGAGGAAATGGATGGCAAACTGATAATGAACTCATAGTTAGTATCTTCACCAAGGAGAACATTCTCAGTACGGCAGCATCCACCCCTTGTGGGAGTAGAACCCACAACCTTCTGCATCAAAAGCAAGTACATAACCTTTGTGCTATAGTATTAACTTGGCAAAGCACTAAACTTCTATTCCCCTGCAGCTCTCAGTTCCTTGTAAAATCTACTCAATACTCAACTGCATCTCAACTTCGCAGCTCAAGAAAACTGGAAAAAGCCAAAATGTATTGGGGGTCAAAAGCCCAAAAACAGGGACACATTAAACATTGCTTGTATAATCTTGGAAAGTTGCTAGAATAAAATGTTGTGTTGCCACCATATATTTTACTGCCAAGGTCCCTGAGCAAAAAACAGTCAGAGTAACATACCACTATGCCACATCAGCTGCTTTGTAAAAGAGAGGAAGACTGAAACTTAAATGGCTATCATTTAGTGAATTCAGTTCTCACCATAGCTGTCAACCTCTTAGTACAAAACACCTGGACAAACCCAGTAATGAGGGAATACAGCCCTCAAACATATTCAGTGAATTCAGTTCTTGCCATAGCTGTCAACCTTAGCACAAAAACCTGGACAAAGCCAATAATGGGGGAATACAGTCCCAAAAATAGGGACAAATTTAAAATATTCATCTTATAAACTTAGAAAATTGCTAAAAAAAAAGGTTGTGCTACTATGTATTCTGAAGAACATGAAGTTGGAAATTCAAATGCCGGTCAATTTTACTGCGGACAGAACAAAAACAATTTTCAGCAGAGACGCAGGAATTAATACTGCAGGCACATCTTTGTAAAATGGCAGGGCACCAGAGCAAATCCACACAAACACAGGGAGGAGATACAGACTCCAGACAGAAGCCACCCCAACCAAGAATCAAACCAGAAAACCTATAGCTGTGAGGCAACAATACTACCACTGCACCATCAATTATGCAAGGAATTAAACATTCAGAAACCTGAAGTCTGAAATTCAAATGCCTGTCAATTTTACTGTGGACAGAACAAAAACAATTTTCAGCAGAGACGCAGGGATTAATACTGCAGACACGTCTTTGTAAAATGGCAGGGCACCAGAGCAAATCCATGGAGGAGATGCAGACAGAAGCCTCCCCAACCAAGAATCAAACCAGAAAACCTATAGCTGTGAGGCAACAATACTACCACTGCACCATCAATTATGCAAGGAATTAAACATTCAGAAACCTGAAGTCTGAAATTCAAATGCCTGTCAATTTTACTGCGGACAGAACAAAAACAATTTTCAGCAGAGACGCAGGGATTAAAACTGCAGACACGTCTTTGTAAAATGGCAGGGCACCAGAGCAAATCCACACAAACACAGGGAGAAGATGCAGACTCCACACAGAAGCCACCCCAACCAAGAATCAAACCAGAAAACCTGTAGCTGTGAGGCAACAATACTACCACCGCACCATCAATTATGCAAGGAATTAAATATTCAGAAACCTGAAGTCTGAAATTCAAATGCCTGTCAATTTTACTGCGGACAGAACAAAAACAATTTTCAGCAGGGATTAAAACTGCATACACGTCTTTGTAAAATGGCAGGGCACCAGAGCAAATCCACACAAACACATGGAGGAGATGCAGACTCCACACAGAAGCCACCCCAACCAAGAATCAAACCAGAAAACCTATAGCTGTGAGGCAACAATACTACCACGGCACCATCAAATATGCAAGGAATTAAACATTCAGAAACCCTTAAGTCTGAAATTCAAATGCCTGTCAATTTTATTTAACATTTTTTAATCAGGACAGTCTGACTTGGAACAAATAAACAATTTTCAGCAGAGGCCCAGGAAGAAATAATGCAGACATGTCTTTGTAACATGGGAGGACACAAAAGCAAACCCACACAAACACAGGGAGAAGATACAGACCCCACAAAGAAGGAACCCTAGCCAAGAATCAAACCCAAGAACCTGCAGCTGTGAGGCAACAATGCTACTACTACACCATCAAATATCAAGCATTGCAACATTTACAAACCACAGATATTATGAGGAACAGATCAGATCGAATATGAGGCAAAAATCTGCAATTTTTTACAAATGGTGGTGGGTAGGGAACTCAAGTCTTTAACACCTGCATACAGGATACAGGGTTCAAGCCTGAGGTATTCCCTACCACACCACCATAAGCACAATAATTTTTTTTTTTTTTTATTTTCCTTTCTATTTTTTATGTTGAGGCGGACTGCCTTGAGCATGCGCATAGACCGACAGTAGTCTGCGCATGCGCGAAGTCCGCGAAATTTTAAAAAATATATATATATATTTTTTTTTATTTTCCTTTCTATTTTTTATGTTGAGGGGGCTGCAGTCCGGCAGCCCAATGCCACAAGCCACCCCTGTCCCTGATACAGTGTTCATTCTCCCCCATTCGTATGTGACGTCTGCTAGTGACGAAAAGTGCATATTCTGCCGACCACCTTAGGTAGATGATAGCATAATAGTTTGGGGTTACCACCTGTTCGCCTTTGTGAGGGACATGCCACTCTGGGCAGTTGTGTCCTGCAAAATGAATGTTATGGCACATGGCCTGTGATTTCAGGAAAAGAGTCCATATATTGTCTGTAGTGGTTGCATAAAACAATTTTGTTGTATCTGAAACACCTAGATGTTATAGGAAACAGTATTAGCAACTATAATGCTACAAGAATAACCTTAACTTATGCAAACCGGTGAAGTAGTCAATTTTCTACTGGCTGTGGGTATGTGTTGCCTTGCCAAATCTGACATCTCTACATATAGGTCCTATAGGGCTGCCACCTTTCCAAATGGCCAAAGTGGGACCTGCTCCTTAGAAATGTCAAACGTACCAGGTGAGAACATACTTACTGTCGTGCATAGTACAGAAATATACATATTAGCACAAATCAAAGGTTAGTCTAGCAGCAGTCAAGTTGCTTATGCTACTTCGCATAACATATCAAAGTATCATTTATAGAATAACCATTACATACGACTATTAGAGAAACGTAGAATATAATATTGTCCTGTAATCAGGGCATTTGCTATGCCTAGATTATTCTTGCATGACACATATGCCTAATGAGGGACTGTCCCATGTAAAGTGGGAAAGGTGTTAATCCTAAAGTCTCACTTCGACCAATTTAAAAGGTGGAAAACCTACAAAAGGTATGTGGTAGCATGACCCGGCAGAAAGATGTGTTTCCCAAAACACATTTACTTGTCTGCATTGCAGAGTATTAGTTCCCATGTATCAGCCAGATGGGAGCAGATTGTATGAGGAACACGCACATAAAATGATTATGTCACTGGACAGGCCACCGATTCCGTACAGCCGAACGCCATACCGTTGCATAATGGTCAGCCATACCTGATACTGTAATCATGTAGTCTGATGTAATAGGCATCACAAGGGATTGCTCCCACCCAGCGTGAGTGACAAATGCAAGCACCAATGTCGGTGCATGTGCAAGTGAGGGAGCGAGCGGGTGTAAGCGTGTTTGTCTATCAGTATGCGAGTATTGCACTGTTAAAGAAATGTGGAGTCTAAACAAGTATAAGGAGCTGTAACCAGAGGTCAGCAGTGCTTAACACCGCGCAAACCCACGCACAACTGCTCCCAACTCCTGCAATGTGCCTTACCCACTCCGTATCCAAAGGCCTTGTTCTGGCTGCTAACAAAGAACCGTCCTTTGCAAGTGTTGGTAGCAACACCCTGCGCACACAGCTGATCTGAATTACCAATACACCATAGCATATATACAGACAATAGACAGTACCACACACATACCATACAGCACAGTCATCCAACAGTATAGCAATGTACTGGCAGATATGTCCAGACCACTGGTGTTTGCAGACCTGACTGTCTTGTGTATAAGTGTGTGAACATGCCCAGTATGACCGTTATGCATGTTGTCGACTGACATTACTGTCATACCTTCATGTGTTTGAGCATGCCTAGTATGGTCAACTGGATCGCATGTGTTACATGTCCAGGTAGTCAGTACTGTGGTGCCGACCCCTGCGTTGTACACTGACAGGTGGCATGCTGTGTCTGCAGGGTATCTATCGGTCATGTGGCATTGACTGTTGCTACATTTCTGCACAGCATGGGGGGACATCCAACTGTATCCACATTCCAACACAGCACCGGGGGTGGCGCACATGACTTTTACATGTGTACGTTGGAAGGGGGGGGGCACAGCTGACAGTTGTACACTTTTGCTACTACTGTACTGGTATGCCAGGTACTCCATTTCAGTGTGTGGACCTACCTAATGCTCTGGCTAGAGGCATACCAGTGTACTTCAGATCCTAGCTTTAATTACCAGCATATTGGTTTCAGACGTCCTAGCCTACATCCAACTGCCTGGCCTGCTGTAGTCTGTCTGTGTGTGTCTGTGAGGGGGGGGGTGAGGTCATCCATTGGGCATATCCAGAGGCCATTGTATAGCATTTGTCTGTATTGGTCTACACCTGTCCAGCTGTTTGAGACTTGTGTGGGCTGTATGGACACACATGATGTTCAGTTCAGCCCATAACCTGCAGTGGGTTAGGACACCCTGTGTACTACTGGCTACTATTGTGACCCCGGTATGTGCTACAGATGTCATGGTGCCACTATAGATGTGTACTGTCCGCTGTCCTAACAGTCGGCCACCAAATTCCCTTGCATGCTCACATCCATACCATAGCTACAGGTAAAAACACATTCTAATGCAACTGCTAATTGGTAGGTTGATTGACTTACCTTGAGGATGTGCCAGACCTGAGGATGGTGCTGGAGGGCTGCCTATGTTGGATGCACACAGTGCACTTCCTATACATGGCTGAAAAAAGGAAGTGTCATGTTCAGCATCCCTTTTACTGTCTGTGCGAGCCAGAGAGGGTGAAATTCCCTGGGTACCTACTGTGTTGGTGCATATGCCATGCGTTGCCTCTTTGCCAAGGGTAGGTTATACTGTACATGCCTCCTTTCACCTACTGGGTCCAGCTCAGGTAGTTCCTCCTCCGAGTCACACTGTGCCTGTACAGGCCTTGGCATTGGTGAGGGACTCAATGATATTACACTCCACAAATCACCACATAAATAGTTCATATCCACATCAGTTGGCCAACAATTAATTAATTAAACCAATATTTTCAATTAACTTAACATTTAGTTAAAATACAATATCTTTGACATTAAAAATCAAATTCATCATGTTAAAACCTTACACATAAATTATTACCCCCCCCATATCAAAATATATTAAAGTCTAGTTCTCCTCAATTTTAAAGCTGGAGCAATATTTATGTTGTCATTTAATCCTGGGAACCTTGTGGCATCTAATTTAAGCTGCCAATAAAGTTCACGGTATTCTAGCAGTGTCTCCCAGCTCCCTCCTCTTAATTCAGGAGTAATTTGTTCCAGTACCATAAACTTTAACTCCATTTCCTTACACTTCTGGGAATGTTTAAAGAAAGCATTTGTTTCTTTTTTTCTAGAAATGTCATAAAAATGTTCATACACCCTTCTTCTTAGGGGTCTTTCTGTTTTGCCAGTATAAAAACCAAAACAAAATGTACAGACCCCCAGGTATACCACTCCCTTTGATGCACAATTATAATAGTTATCAGATCTAACCACAAATTTTCTGTGCGGTAAATAAAATGTACCTTGATTTAACATAAATATTGCTCCAGTTTTAAAATTGAGGAGAACTAGACTTTAATATATTTTGGTATGGGGGGTAATAATTTATGTGTAAGGTTTTAACATGATGAATTTGATTTTTAATGTCATGGATATTGTATTTTAACTAAATGTTAAGTTAATTGAAAATATTGATTTAATTAATTAATTGTTGACCAGCTGATGTGGATATGAACTATTTAAGTGGTGATTTGTGGAGTGTAATATCATTCAGTCCTTGAAAAAGTCTGGCAGAGGCCGGGTGAAAGCACTTGGTTGAATTTGTTTGTTCAAAAAACATATTAAACTTTGCCTTGATTCCAAGTTGGCTCCGGGTCCTGTGGCTTGTGGATATCTTGAAGTTATTTGGTTTGGTTTGTGCAGTGAATTTGATTGGTGGAGGGCTGTGTGGCCCTGCCCCATGCTGTTCCTGCTGCAACTGTTTCCGCAGGATCATATTGTGTAGCATAGCACATACCATAACAATTTGGGTGCATGTAGCTGGTGAATACTGCAAAGCTCCACCAGATGTGTCCAGACACCGGAACCTGACCTGAGCATCCCAAACACACACTCAATTATATGTCTTGCCTGTGCGTGTGCCTCATTATGGCGTAGTTGCTCAGGTGTGTGTGCATTGCTGATGGGTGTCATCAGCCACGGCTCCAGTGGTTACCCAGCATCCCCCACTAGGTGACTGTAGGGGATGTCCATATCAGCAAAGGTGTGGTACAGCTGCATCAGATGCCATATATCAGAATCGTCATAGCTTCTAGGGCAGCCAGCACACACATTCAGTATAATGCCCTGGCCATCACATACAACCTAGCAGTTGATGAAGGGGATGCCCCTGTGGTTAATGTAGGCCCTACCCCGCTCACCGGGTGGTGCTTTGATGCATACGTGCATGCAGGCTATAGCACCCACTACCCCAGGGTAGTCTGCCATTTGGTGGAAGAGACGCATATTGCTGGTCAAAACCTCACGTGTGTTGAGGACATGTACGTGCTCACTGGCATGTGCTGACATGGCATCTAGTAACTGGTGCAATACTCTGGATGCAGATGCCTGTGAGATCCCGGGATATCCCCAGTTGTGCTTTGGGAGGTACCTGTGGCTAGTATACCTAGGCCTACACATACCTTGGTATCCACTGGGATGAGTTTCCCATGGCCTGTTTGATGTGTCAGGTGTGGCCGGCACAGCTCAACAATCTGCTGTAGGAGGTCTCTGTCCACCCCATAGTGCTCCACTATCTCCAGCTCATGTAGCCCCTGGTAGTTTACCCTGGGTCTGTAAGGTCTTCTCTGTCTCCTCACTGAGGGTTGTTCAGCAGCATTCACATCCTCACCACCCTCAGCCTCCTGCACATGTTGGTCTATGTTGCCTGCTGCAGCCCTTCTCATTTGGTTGGATTGTTTCGAGAAATGTCCCTGCATGTATACACCGGTGGTATAGAGTGTGGAAAAACCTTGTGTGTATAGTGCTTGCTCACTTTACCGTAGTGTTCTGGGCTGAGCTGGGCATGTAATCTGCTGATTGTGCTCATTATCACCTGTCTGCGCAGCTTGTTCACCTTGACTACTCCACTACTGCTGTTGTCCCTCCCAATTTCACTAGGCAGGTATAGACACAGCCCTAGCTTAGGCGTGCTAAGGCAGGAGCAATCCTGAGACACAGGGCTCCAATGTACGTACAGTATGCCTGACACTCTCCCCATGCTTTCACCTATATTCGAGTCCTGCACCCGGCTATCTATACACATACACTCTTGGGATCTGCATCACACCCTGGGGATAAACGGGATTCACTATTTTCAACCTCACTTGCAGAGTATTGTCTTCTAATGCATAGTTATATGATCCATACTGAGCCTCCAAAATAATAACAACTGCTTACTGTCACACGGATCTGCACACAGCTGGTTAAAGGTGCCTTACTATCACCATATTCGATGTCCCTTGTTCTTCCCAGCAACAAAATAACTGGTTTCTACATGACTCAAACCAGGGACCCTGCACACCACAGATGATGTGCTTTACCACTAAGCCATGGCAGATATACATACATCCGAGGTGATCACGTACAGATCATCCAGCACAGGCATTCAATAGTATAGGACATGTATTCCATCATGTAGATTTATGTGTGCTAATGTCCACATATATATATATATATATATATATATACATACACACACACACACACACACACACACACACACACACACACACACACACACACACACATGTAGATATAGAATATATATCACAACAGTGGACCACATGACACCAAAGCATTAGACAAGAATGAAAAGGAAACCACATGTGCCTCCTGCATTATGTACTGGTGTTACTATCAAGGCAAGTGTGTTTCATTGCGTCACATGGGTCAGACTGTATTAAGGGTAAGAGTAGGGCTGCTGACATTTACTCACCAGACGTATTGACGAATGTATATGTATGTCTTGCCAACCCAGTCTCTTGGGCAATTGTGACATTTGTATACACTATATAGGAAAACAACAAAACACACTCAACACATCCTGGAGCTAGCCACTCACAGATACCAACACATATGCTATGACTGCCAAACACACACACCTGTCATGCCTTGGAATAGAACACCTACCTGTCTATTCTATCACACTACAGCATCACGCAGTTACAGAACGTGCTACAGAGATTAGTGGATCATAGCACTCCCAGAGGCATACTTCTAGGTGGGTGACATCATCAGCAATGGAAAAGATGCCGATAGGGATTGTATGGAAAGTGAGCAGTCTAAAAGCATTACTCTGTCCCCAGGCAGATGGAAACACACACACACAATTTGCAGGGCTGGGATTAGAGCATAGACCTAACTACCTTTTCACTACAGCATTCCACAGTTACATAACGTGCTACCAGGATTACTGGATCTCAGCACTCCCAGAGGCATACTTCTAGGTGGGTGACATCATCACCAATGGAAAAGATGCCGATAGGGATTGTATGGAGAGTGAGCAGTCGAAAAGTATTCCTCTGTCCCCAGGCAGATAGGAAACGCATGCACACACACACACACACAATTGGCAGGGCTGGGATTAGAACAGAGACCTAATTACCTTATCACACTACAGCATTACACAGTTACAGAATGCGCTACTGAGATTACTGGATCACAGCACTCCCAGAGGCATACTTCTAGGTGGGTGACATCATCAGCAATGGAAAAGACGCCGATAGGGATTGTATGGAGAGTGAGCAGTCTAAAAGCATATTACTGTCCCAAGGCAGACGGAGACAAACACATGCCAGTGGTGTGAGCAGGACAACTGCCTATCTACGAACCACTATTACAACACTACATAGATATGAGACGTGCCACAGACACTACACCTTTCAAGACAGTCAATATGACCTTCTAGGAATGCGGACATCGACATGGATGCTGGCAGCTACGGTGCACATACCTGTGAACCAGTGTGTTCAATGTAGGAATCCATCCTGAAGTGGGGTATGGCCATCTGTTGCCTGGATGACCACTATCACTATACAAGATTACAATGGTCATGCCCATACACATAGAGGCACATAACCGACACAAGGTGTCACTGGGCATGCTCACACACTTAGTAGCACACATCCGTTTGGAATGCACTATGTGTCCATCTACACAACGGCGTACTGGGCATGCTCACACACTTAGTAGCGAAGGGCTGTCTTGTATGCACTCTGATTCTAAACACGGAAGGGCACAGTGTGTCGATAGTCGTCATTGTTAGCATGAATGCTGCACTACATATATCTGACACCGGTCTTCTACACAACGTCTGCTGCTGTCCATCACCTTAGCTGTACCAATCTAAACTTGGCACACTAATACCACCCGTGGTGATGTCCTGCCAGGAATGGCTACTTCGCCCATATAGTACCATTCATAGACGAATGTCCTGAGACCAGGTAAACACCCTGACACCTAGAGGACAACTGCATTGTATGGGTATGCTAAACAGTGCTAGATGTGTAGCGTTCGTAATCACAGCTGCCAATCTAGATCCAACAATGAGTAATACTGACATCTGTGCAGTGAGGAACACCTGGCATAAGGCTCAGTTGTGCACAATAGCACTACCACCGTATACCTCAGATACAGACATGTGGGCCATAACACCATTATGGACCGCTCCAGGTGGTAGTGTCCCCACGTACATGAAGGCCAATCACATGTACTGACCAGTACACTCTCAAAAGCCATCACAGATGTGTCAGGTGCAGATCACAGTGTCAAAAGCCGCATTCTAGGATGTAGCCCTCAGACATCACCATGTCCTTGGACCAGCAACACACATCCATACATGTGGCAGAACATACATTAGTACAACACCATGTTACTCATGACCAGTGGACTGTACCTAGCTCTACAGCAACTGTGCAGACTACCCATGAACGGACACGGTTCCATCATGTGTTATGCAATGCAATGATACCACTGTTCATAACCAGGTCGGCTGTACACATAACAGGGGCCCTGGGTGATATACAGCTGTAACAGATAACTGTTGCTGTACACCAGTAAACACACTCATGTTTGGATATGGCATACATGTACCTGCCATGGATATGTACATGCCCCACACACACACAACACATATGTACATAGCATAGCTGTTGCTGTCCTTCGTGCAGACAAGTGGCTACAGCAATTATACACATGCACATGGAAGGTAGGTCCATGGCTGTTGAATGCTAACAGTACATAAGGTGTGATAGCAATGTTGACTGAGTTAACATTCCCTCTCTACTGGTTACCCATGACAACTATCATATCATACAACAGTCCATGTGTCATGTATGTCATCACACATGTCCACCAATTACAATGCCTACAAACATGGCCAAATGACAGGAATGTAGGACCTACATATGTGTACATGTAGTGGTGTGCATTCAGCTACCATGCTTGTGCAGTAGCTGATGTTTGCAGTTGATCTGTGTCTTACTACAACATGCAGTTGCAATGCAGCCCCATCATTGACACCTGTATATGGTGAAATACTGACAATACGGTAAGATGTACATCAGGTATGGATGGATGTGTGTACATAAAGTGGTGGACCAACTTTGCAGATGGATGTTTGCTAAAGACAGCTCACAGGTGTGTCACAAGCCGTCCTACCATAACATGTGCAAACACTAAGCTATGTTTCTGTTAATTGAAGGTGAAGACATACAACCTACACAGCGGTCAGGGTGTCACTGACTGTAAATCACTTGACGCCTGTAACACTTAAGACCTCCTGTGTGCATATAGCAGCACAATTGCCAAAGGCAGCGTCGGTACACATTGTAATGCGGGCAATACTGCTGCATGTCTGTCATACGTATCATAAGATAGCAGGTGTTTGATTCACAGTACTGCCATGTGTATTTGCTTGTGTGTCCATGTATGCCATGTATGGTGGGGAATAAATCCCAATTGGTACACACCCCTGTACACTGTTGTAGAGATCTGTACATACTGCAGTGTAGAAAGCAAGACATAGGCAGGGATGGTGTGTGTATCACACACATGTTAGCTATCTGTATGTGCATGAAATAGGTGAATTCAATTGTGGACTCCACAGTGTGTGTGTGTATGCATGTATGGCTGTCTGGTCCATGGAGTGAGGATGTATGCTACCATAGTGAACAGATAGGACCCCTAACCCCTCCAGGTGATGCAATCTACTACCCTGTTGATGCCGTCGGTCTTAGGCATTTCTGACTACCTGTACATGTTCATTCTCTGTGTCGCGTCATGTGGGTGCACAGTACTGTAATGGTGATTACTACATAGGCAGGGGTCCTCACCTCAACACTATCAAGTGTGTGTGTCTAACAGTGTCATTGACCCCGTGAGTGTGGGCTTGTTACTGTGTCTGAATACGTGTGTGAATACCTGTGTGTATGTGTGTGTGTGTGTGTGTGTGTGTGTGTGTGTGTGTGTGTGTGTGTGTAGTTGTGTATTCCCATCCTGTAATGTGAATGTGTATTACTGCTACACAGTGAGGCCTCATGCTATCAACTGGCCTCTACCCTTGACATCAGCTAGACCACTATGTAAACTCCCAGCACCATGTAACTGTACCTGTGATGTCACCCGGTATGGATGTCAAGTCCCTAGCCACTGTAGCTTAGTACACAGCTCACATGCTCCTGGATCAGTAGATGTGTAGACATCTTTGGAATGTCAGCCTTTCTAACAGTGAGGTTGAAGCTACGTATAGCATGATGGTATTGCCATACATGCCTGTGAGTAGTCCACATTTACACATGGGAAACTTCAAACACTGGTACTTAATGGCACATGCAATTAGACCTTAAGGAGAGAAGCAGGGCATCATTACCAACATGCTGTTACTGTTGTTACCAAGACACATACTGTGAACATAAAACAATGCATTCTAAACCTGTACTACATGGTATGTCTGCTGCGTGTCAACAGTACACAAGAATTGTAATATACACCTATCTCCCTATTCTGTTCACCCTGTGCATCAGACCATATGAGCATGTCCCTGCACCAATGGTGTGGATGACAGGGATGCGGCACAGGCATCATCATATGCACAGAGTGATAATGTTTGCCAGGGGCCTAGGCTGCACCAGTGGATGACATCATGTGTGTGGGTTAGGGCCTGTGATCTAATTGGCCATGTGTGGTTGTTATGCATGTGAGTGTTACGGTGCCCTACAGATGTTTCTGGTGTGTGCGTGTATGTGTGCACACAGTTCTGTCATGTGTCCGGCCTACACAGGGGTATTATTGACAGCTCCAGACTGTACAGACAAGGATTTACAGCTCACGGTGTCCGGCCATGGCCACGTGACCTGTGCCTGCCAGGGGTTGCACATGCCCTACCAGGCAGAGGTACAGATTGGGTACTGTCTGATGACACATGTCCACTGGAACCGCGTCCCCGTTGGGACCATCCAGGGCCATGTCCACATGGCCTGCTGTGTCCTGGTGTGGACAGCGCATCACCAGCTGCACTTCTGCTGCTACCAGCACTATGGGAGCGGGCATGTGAGGTAGATCATTCATGTAGACCTGCACCAGGTGGTGTAGTTGGCCTATGTCCACGTGCCCTACACCTCACTCCTACCAGATGTTCCAGCACAGACAGCTCACGCTCGCGGATTGTCATGCCATGGTCAAGGATTCCAACCATGTCACCCAATCATCTGTCCAAAACTTCAGTAATCTGCTGTTGAGCATTTGCCAATGCCTGGATATTGTCATTTAAAGAATGGATAGCAGCCCTCTGAAGCATCTGCCCTTCTCTGTTCTGCCATTCAGCATGTGCCTGTGCTGCCATTACAGTCTGAAACATGCGTCTGGTGACACCAGCTGCTGCACTCTGTCCTGCAGGTGCATGTCAGCCAGAGGTCCTCCTACGAGCAGCACTGGCCACATGCCTGTGTGGCACATCTGCAGTCATTTGACTGACACCATGGTGTGAATACACACCTTCCATAGCCACCACATGTTCCTGTTCCAAGCTAACACACGCTAACTGTCCTTCCTCTATGGCCACTGGTGATGGGGTATGTGTTGGCATGAGAACTGCATGTGGGGAAGAGGGGCATATAGGTGGAATGGCAAACAATGGCACAGATTCAGCCCCTGACAACCCTACCTGTACCTCAAGCATATGTTCATAATCACTGCTAGAGTCTGTGGGGACACTAACATCAGATGGACCGCAGGAGGGTAACGCACCTACATCACTTGTGAAGGCAAACAAAGACTCTACATTACAATAGAGACACACGCACAGACACACACACACACCATGCATGTGATTTGACAGAAGGCATGCAACATGCATGTGATACAGCAGACGTCATGCAGCTCAGACATTAATAATGGTAGTTATCATACATCCCTGGGTTGCACACAACAGCAAGCATGTGTCATAGCAGAAGCCATGCATTTCACACAATCATGGTAGTAAGCATGTATCCCTGTGTTACACCATGTGGACTAGCACAGGTTAACAGTACACATGGCTGATGTGAGGCATATGACCTTGACATTAACATGTAGTATGACATGTAATCTGCTGACGTGTGCATTGACATACATACATGTTTGACACAATGGTGTCCTGACACATGTACAGTGGTGTAATGGTGTCACATTGCAGTGTTGTCTGTATGCCCTACAGATAGAATGCACTTTTAGCAGATGTGCATGACCATTGAAGGGTATTATGAGGCGTCTATATTGCTATACAGTGTGAAGTACAGACACAGTGCCATTGCATGGAATCATGAGGCATCTCTATTGCTATACAGTGTAGATTACAGACACAGTGCATAGCCATGACTGTGTGCATACACAATACATAAATGCTGTGGATTGTGACCCACGTCGCTGAGGTGTATACACACTAAACCATGATGTGTCATGTGTGACAGGTCTCTGAAGGACATACGGATGACACCCCTGCACAACTGCTAACATTTCTTAGCTGCCTGGCAACCATGTCCACACATGGCAGACTTGTCAATACACCATGTCCCACATGACATTTTTGTACCACACACATGAAGTGCACGGCTGACAGTGATGTCCAACAGCAGCAAGGGAAATGTACTGTATCTGTGGCCTGATGTGTATGTATGTGGATGCTGTACAGGTGACTACTGTCATGCTGTGACACAGTCATGATGTTCAACACATCTTATGTGGTCGAATTAAGTGATGCCTCCACAAGCTGTGCACAGGCTTGTAGGATGTCCAGTGTTCCACATCTGCTATATAACCATGTAACAAAGGGTATAGTTGGACCATGTATAGCCAATGTACAACAGGGTGTACACACAAACACATCACATCTACTGTGTGTTGCTACATGTCTCTGGCCATCCTCCATGGCCATGTGTTAACATGTGTTGGCCAAATGTTTGTGATGGCTGTCTAGCTGACATGTCTGTGTTGTCCCATATGACATACACCCATAGATGTCAGATACTCCACTGTCCACAGGGTTATGCAGACAAAGGGTTGTATGTTTGGTATGTGAGGTATGTTTTATGGGATAGTGAGACAATGTTGCAGCCGGAACACTACATGTCATGGACATGTCAGATGGCACATCACAATGTGTGCACTCATTGCAGGGGCATATTCCACAATGGTGAAACCTGTGGGCTGCACATACTCCAGCTCACTGTGTAGTACTGTTTGCTTAACCCACATGTGTTGTTCTGATGTATAGTACATATTCCTACATTGAACAACACCTCCACCGTTGTATGCACAGCTGTCCACACATCTAGCAATGACAGTTTCTGTGGTTTCATGTTAGTGTTTCATTTAGTTTGTATGTATTGCACATGGGTAGCCAGTGTGATTGATTAAAGATGCAACCTGTATATAGTGACTGGACCATACATTATGTGTACATGTGTTAACTGGCCACATGGCGAATAGATCTGTGCATTAACATGCCTGATACCTATAACTGTCTCACCTGCAACGGCCTGTTGTCTCTGCGGCACGCCAGAGGTACTTATATAGGGGTGACACAGCAGTATGATCATTATCCATGACTGTATGACAGCTACAGGGTGCAATGTGCATGTTAACACATTCGCCAGTACAATAGGATATACTATGGAGTATGTACATGTGTGCATATACAGGGTAGCAGACTATAGTATGTGGCATGTGTGTAAACATATCTTGCATATGATGTTACATTACATATTGTACAGTGACACATGCAACTAAATGGGATATAATAGTTATATGTGCAGCAGTGACTTACCAGGCAACTCCAGGCTCGGTGGTTGGGAGACACCCACCTCCACGATGGCAGCTAGAGTTTGTGGATGCTGTTCTGATGTTGTCCCCAGGTTGGCCAGTAGCTCCTCGGTACGTGTGAGTGGGGGCTGGGTTGGTGGCCCACCACCTGTTGTACCTTGTTCCCTGGCGACTGCATTCACACGCTGTTTCGCATGTCTGATCAGGTCCGTGCAGTGTCTGCGCACCTGCTGGTAGGTGCGGTTATGGCCACACACATCCTTAACCCTCCTGCGAAGTTCCTGCCACAGGTCATCACGCTGCTGGGCATGCTGTGGCACATGACTGAACAATACTTCATAGTTATCTTGGAGGTAAGGTATGAGGGCCTCATCCTCCAAGCAGCTATAAGCTGGCATTCTTGATCGAGGCATATCTGGAAGACATAATGATGGAGACAGGTCACAGTATCTCAGAGATGCACAGAGATACAGCTGCACATACATGTGTATTACATTTAGTACATATGAACAGTTGTCTTTGCAAATCTTCATGACATTGACACCACTGACATGTTTGTGTCACACACATGTGACACCCAATGGGGATTAGATATTATCACCATATATGTGTGTCACCTCATTACATTGCTCATACTCCATGTGAATGCTGTCTTGATGTGGGCATGTCTGTTTGCCTGTACTGGTGTTCTTACCTATCAGCACATGCCTGGATGTGTCCACATTAATGCTGTTGACCTTGATGCTGTGTATATGTCACATATCAACACATACACTGCCTTAACGGGCATGACCTGTGACAATGCAGACATGTGCACGGAAACCTTTACATGCATGTGTTTTGCCATATAAATCTACACGGCACTGTACAGCAGTTCAACATCCTGCCATGTATCGCCTGTGTTGCACATGTGATACACATGGGACAATGGGTAGCAGGATGGTATTTGCAGGGATAGTTATCAACTATAGCATGTACGGCCAAGGTCATGTAGTAGTGTGTATGCCCTGGGCCATGTATGAGTATAGGATGTAAGGTTTTCTAGCTGTATCCAACAGCCATGTTCCTGCCGCCAGGTGAATCAGTGCCACATAACTGATCCAGATGGTTAATGATACATCTACCATGCGGTCATCACACTATGTCTGACAGAGATGAAATGTGCAGCTTTGCTGGACAGGGTTGCATAGTATGGCAGGAGTATGTAACATGTATGGCACAAGGATCTGTCCAGCATGTGGCGATCTTTGTACTAGGAAGGTGACTGTCCATGACATATGTATTTCAAATCAGGATATGTATGTGTAGCATGTCCAACATCACAGTGTTGGACATGTCTTTATGCAGGGTAGGCAGCATGCCACATAGTGGAGATGAGGATTGTGAAGGCTGGTGTCGCCAAGCATGGGCAATACCCCTTAAAGGTGATACGTGATCCGATATTGGTCACTTGTGTGATGAGTATGGCTGTACAATGATCTCCATGCTCATGAATGGCACCCTGTCATGACTAGGTTTGCCTCTTGTGACTATCTAATAGGCTTGGTGATGTCACTAGCTCATTGAGGTAAACTGCACAGCACCATCCCTTACACACAATGTCCATTATGTTGAACGCTGCCTAGGTGGTAGTTCATGGGTACAGGGTTATTAACCTAGTGGTGACAATGCAATATGCAGCTGTCAGATTGTGCACATATGTCACGCACCTCACCCACAAAGCCCATTCTGTATGTTGTCCACAACACTGAGTCAGCTATTGCTCCTAGGTAGGTGTGGTATGGGCTACAATGAGGGGGAGTACAAAACATTAACCCTTTTTTACTGTAGCTGCCACTGGTGTGATATTCACATGCCACTCAGACACTTTTTGTAGTGTTGGTTCTGTCAACAGGCCACTGGCAGAACACTCCTGTGACATACAAAAGTACATCTAGTATACTGAGTGTAGGTGGAACACAGTAGGGGTGATGATGTCCTATGACCTGTCACAGGTATGATATGCAGTGTGAAATCATCCGTACTGTCATCTACATCTGTACTGCTAACAACATATACGTTGATTAAGGTTCATGGACTTTCAGACCAGACTCAGCAGGGTAATAGTGCAGTGCCTCCCATTATGAGTGGTGTCTCCACTTTGTGGGTTGTGTTAACTGTTGGTGTGCACCATTCAGTGTTTTCACAGACTGACATGAAGCTATGTTTTACATGATGTGTATGTGTAGAGCAAACTGTTTTGCCATATGTGTATGATACAACCAGGGATGTGGACAGGTCACATGCAGCCTGAGTGCACCTTGTACCATCATAGTTATGGATACAAGGGCTCTGTAGTGTTCATGGATATGTGATTGTGTACCTGTTGGGGGGCAGTGAGTTTATGTTATCCGACACCCTATCTGTATTGCTTATTCATGCTCTGCACGTGTTCAGAACATGTAAGCACTTCATGAGCTACTAATTACTATAGCACTCAATCCTACTCATTTCCTACAGGTAAACACTGTTTGTACTTACATTTCCAGCTTGCTTAGAGTAAAACAGCTGTTGTACACACTTACCTCACATATCTAGTGAGAAATAGTTAAATATTCAGGCATGTCCAAGTGTCATTTCCCAGTGTTATCGCCTGTCTATATGATGAATATCATGAGGCAATATAGAAATTGTCTCGTGTACACAGTCAATGCTCCCCTCCTAACATACAACACTACAACCTGTGGGAGATGCACATATGTAGCCATGCTGGAGGTAATGCTCTCTCCAACCCAGACTGAACCTGACAATCATGTGAGGATGTTAAACTTTTGCACCACACCACACTCATCACATAGTCTCACTAGATCTCCACCACCACAGGCCACACATAGTAAGACTACAACATTTGCAGAGCCTCTCAATACTACTCTGTGTAGGCAACAGAGGACTCTGAAACAGAAACGCAGGCAGCCTCCATCACCCAACACAACAATTACTTATAGCCCACAGACTCAAGTGTGCCCATCAACTACAGCCAATAGAGCGATATAACATATCCAACACACTAGTCATAGGTGACTCTATAGGCGGTCACACTGATGTCCCACTCAGCAGGCTACACAAGGTGATAGTCACTTTCAGCTGGCTGTCAGGTAACAGGATCTGCAACATAACCTATGCACTCAGGTCACTCATCAACAGGTACAATATGACTGTCATTTTCCATGTTAGTGTGAATGCCCTGAGATGTAACTTCCTGGACTACATGTACAGAGATATGCAATAGCTCTTCAATCTTGTAGCCCAGGCAGGTATCGCCCTATCCCTGAGAAGCATTCTGCATTCGTCCAGACTGATAACGCAGTACAACGACTGAATTATTCACTTCAACAGTTGGCTATGCTTCTGGTGTCATTCCAAGGGTATCCAGTATCTGTCTACTTTGAATGACATGGTCGACAGAACACGATGCTTTGGCACAGATGACCTGCACCTGTCGGCCCTGGGATTACGGATAATGTCTAAGGCTCTTGCTTCTCCTATAGTGCCTGTTTTAGGCATGGCTCAAATAACATATTCACCACCATAACAGGAACAGGCAAGCAAAACCTGAGGGTAATGTTACTCAATGCTTGACACCTTCATCTCAAATGCATTCACCCGAGGCACTTCTTGTAATGGACCACTTCGATATCTCTGCAGTGACTGGGACCTGCTTCTTGGCTCCTGAGAGCACCCAGACCACACCTTTCAGTAATGTAACCAGGACCGGAACACCCGCGGCAGAGGTGTGTTCATATTCCCAAGGATGTACACACCTCCAGGCTGGTTGCTTAGCACAATGCATCAGAGATAATCCAAGTGCAATTAACTGTGGCCATAACTGCTATACAAATTGTAGCTTGCTACGGATTCTAGACCATACCCCACGGTTAACGGCCCTCACTTCTTGGTGTATTGGAAATTAGGGTTCAAAGAGGAACTACTGATGTGCAACTGACACTACCCCACACTTAACTGGGATACCTACTCATGTACCGACACATTAGGCCAATGCTTTCTGGGATTCATAACCTCCAATTGGCTGGATCAACCTATCCACTCACCACCAGCGCCAACAATATCCTAGACCTGGACATTACCAACATGTGTGACTGGTGTTCCACACCTGGAGGTTATCCCCTCGTTGGTCAGATCCAAACGTATGCTAATCACCCTTGTTATTCACATCCTGGCACCACACCCTTCATGGAAAACACAGTACAATATTTCTACAAAGCCAACTTCAGGCTTCTTATGACAGCAGTAGTAAACGTCATGACACCCGTGCAGATGGACAATATAGTTACAAATGCTGAATCATACACAACTGCACTTAATTAGCACTTCCACAACTGCATAGATCATGCTATCCCAAACAGAGCCATGACAGTACCCACCAGAAAATGGACGCCACTCTGGGGGTCCACTGCCATGGACATAATGTACAACAGAAGGAGGAGACTGTTACAAAGTAGAGTACAATCTCATGGGTGGGGTAGCTCCCTGGTTAGCCTCAGTAGAAATCTGAGATCCCTTATCACATCCTCCAAAGCTAGCTATGTAAACATTACTGCAACTCATTCCAAGGACTACCACAAAGTGTTCTGGAGGTATGTCACTACTCTCTATGGCGATACCCACATCTGCTCTGACATACAGCGGTTAGGCACGAACATTACAGAACTGACTGATATTGGCAACATCCTGGCAGATAGGTTCAGTGCTAACTTTACACCCCTCTCACACCCTAAAGGGCCCAAATCTATACAGGAACAATGCAGAGTCCCTGTGGTCACAACCACGCAATTTCAAGCTGCACTCTCTAAAGCCAGGAACACAGAATCCATGTGACCATACAACATCCCAGGCTGCGATTTACACAAACGTCAGAACGAAATGGCTCCCCACTTGGGCACCAAATTCACTAATATCCTTGTATCAGGCATTGTGGCCCCTGAATGGTGCACAGCAACAGTTATCACACTCCACAAAAGTGGTGCCACAATGGACCAGAGGAACTATTGCCCTATACGCCTGACTAGACTGTTCTGCAAGGCTATGGAGCACATCATCATGGATCTCATTCACAGAGACATTGGTGGCCTCCAAACCTTTGATACCACCCAGTTTGGATTTGTTAGGGCCAGACCATGACTCCTAAACCTGGTGGAGTCCTTTCAAACAGTTACCAA
Organism: Protopterus annectens; assembly: GCF_019279795.1. Taxonomy (NCBI): domain Eukaryota; kingdom Metazoa; phylum Chordata; order Ceratodontiformes; family Protopteridae; genus Protopterus; species Protopterus annectens. Next base: position 1,483,805,342 of record NC_056732.1, read on the forward strand.
GGTAGTAGATGAGGGTAAGCCTACCTTGTCCTCTCAATGGCTTTCAACACCGTTCCCCATTCTGGTATTGTCAACATACACATCCACCTGCACATCAACCCCTACATCACGAGATGTTATGCAAAGTTGCTCATGGACAGGACCCACACAGTGAGGGTAGCATACCCTAATTCCTACTGTAAATCAGTTACAATTGGCGTACCCCAGTCCTCGGTCATAGGGCCCCTCATGTTTAGTATATGCTTCTCTGAGGTACAGGCTAGCACAGAAGGACTTACCCTGAATAGGTTTGCAGACGACTGCGAACTAGGGGCCATGATTGATTCACCAGCTGATACAGACACCCTCCATAAGGGTGTCACTGTGACGGATACCTGGTGTCAATAACATGGCCTCAAGCTGCATGCCACAAGGTGCATAGACATCCCCTTTGGATTACACCAATCACCCGCTGACTATCACATAGGTGGTAGTCCCCTACATACATAAGACATTATAAGGGATCTTAGAACACAAGTAGATAGCACCCACTCCTTTGATAACCATATTGCCAAGGTGGCGTGGATATCCTTCTACATGGCCACCCTAATCTGTAATGGGTTTGTAGCTGGAACAAAGGCAGCCATTGTACCTCTCTACTCTTGACTTATGAAACATGTTAAAGGCTCCAACACCCCATTTGGGATGTACCTTATGAGACAACAGCAACGGCTTTAAATACCACAACATTAACACACCAAGAGGATTACTGACCTCTGAAGGATGACGTATGCAGCCCAACTACAGAAACCCCAACTGTACTCATTTGCATACTGCATACTCAGAGGTGATCTCTGCTGAACATACAAGGCCCATGTCCAAAACAATATTTATGGATATGCTCCACATAAGCAAATGCCACTGAGAGCCACATGCTCTGGGATATGTACCCAAATGCAACTATGACTAGGACGTGCTGGAGGGATACATTCCTGAACCGGACACTCACCATGCTTTGGAGCATGATTCCTATGTACATCAGGCAGGGACCCTCACTAGCACTCTTCAAGAGATACCTTGATGGGTGGATGGGAGACAGACATGTACGCCAGGGATCACTGCAGTGGCTCTACTGTACACAGGTGCAGGACACTAACCTAGGGAGGTGCCACAAGTGAAAACACTGTAGTTGGGCTTACGAATGGACTTGGCCAGACAGCATAGTACCTAACTATGAACTTATGAAGCTATTACATGTCCTTTGTGCATGGATAATTGAGTAGCTCTTCCATTTCAATTAGCTATCATGCTGTTACACTGTCTGGTGACTACAAGTCATATGTATCCTGTTATTGTGTATTGTACATGCCAATAGACATACCTGATGTTTGCATAATATAACAGTAATGCTATGTAAAAAGTTAGACATATCTACCTACAATACTGTACATTTCACATTTTTGCAACAATATCCCATAAGGCAAATCATAAATGCACAGCAGGACCACCTTAGACATGTTATTCTCAGTTATACGCCCATACATATGCCTACTGTTACAGTATATCAACATATACTATCCCCTGTTATGGCACGTACTTGTTTGACAAACCCTGCCACTGACAGCCGCTGGAGTGGAATTGTTGTGTTTAAAGCCCTTATGTAGCATCCCTTGTGGTATATGAGGTGTTTACCTTGAGGCCCACAGCAGTACACACAATTTCTACAAGCATTACTATGCTCAACAATACATCACTACATAATACCTTTCCCCACTATATGCATTGCGTACACTTTCATTAATACAGAACAGGCCCTACATACACTAACATACTGAGTGTTCTACATACCTTCTTAGTAGTCCGAGTTTACGTAAATATCAGTCTTATTCCTTTCTGTTTTAATGGTTTTCTCATATGTGCATACGGTTTGAATGTATGACAAGCCATCCTTTTATACGTAGATACCAGTAACATGTGGTATCCTGCCACCAACTGGTGTTCTGGAGTAGATGATTGCATGCACATCAGCTGTGCAGCTACTCCATTAGCCAATTACATGGCAACAGTGGGGTATAATTGAATACTCCACTTGGGTGTTGTCCCTTTGCCCTACCTTAGAGGAAGAAGGCCTGGATGTGTTGTTTGTGATGAATTGCAACTGCTATATGGAGAGACACAGAGATATTTTAACTTCATGTCCCCCGTGGATTGTGTGTAATGGCTAGAGGATGTAGTTCTACATGTGAGTGTAGCTGTTATCTCAACTGTCTAATACGATACTATTGCAAACAAAACCTGTAACATCGGCGTCTGTTCCATTGTACAACAGCAACGATTTCACATAGCGCCATTATAGTGTGTCTCTCACAGGGTATGTTAAGGCTTCTGCAGATGTCACTGAGTGAGTGGATGTTTTTGATGTTATTACAGTCTGTATTGCAATTGTTTTGGGTGTGGCAGAGATGTAGGTGAGTGTACATAGCAGATAAAGGTTTGTGGGGACTGCATTTATACATATTCCATATGTGTGTGAGGGCTCCTTTCCTAATTGAAGACCTATCATTTAGTAGACTAATACTATGGTTATTGCAGGCTTATTCATTAAGCCATTTTTAATTGGTTCCTATATAGCATGCAAGTGATGTTGATCCTTCAATCCCTCCAGAAATACATCAGTATGTAATGAAATGTTGCTACATGAAAGCTGTCTCGTGTATTTCTGTCACATATATTTGCACTCATTGGAGTTGTGTTGGTGACTGAACCTCTTTGGCTTGGGTTGCCACCTTTTCAAATGGCCATAGTTGGACATTTGCAGGACACACATCAGATTTTAGAGGCCGACACATACCCATGGTCAGTAGAAAGCATAGAACTTTACATATATGCCTATATAAAAGCTTATATTCTTGTAGCGGTTTACTTGCTTATCCTTTTTCTTGTTACATGTAGGTATGTTAGATACAGATGACTATTTTACGCAACCATTATATTAACTATGGAACATGCAGAATGTCTCGAGATTGTAGGACATTGGTATTTTTACTCATTTTGGTCAGGACACTACCGCACATAGAGGGACTGCCCCTCGCAAGGTGGGACAGGTGTTAACCCCATGTTTAGCTCATGTACATAGCACATATTTGTAATAGTGTATTATAGCAATAACCCATGCCTGAGTGTGGGTAATGGTGAATTTACCCACGGTTGGTGTGGTTTGTTCACGAGGACGAAGCCCGAGTGGCCAAACAAAGACAACCGTGGGTAAATCCAGTATTACCCACACCCAGGCGTGGGTTGTTGCTATAATATAGTCTCCATATCCTTTGTTCATAACGTTCGGTCATGGCGGAATTTGTGATTGCTATGGTCCATGTTGTGCACATATTTGAAGACTTCAACTGCTGTATACGGCATACCCATGGATTCAGGAATGCACACACGTCCAACAACCACATTACCATTCACAGACTCCCAAACCCCACAATACCGAACACTCAAACTCACAACAGTCAAACTCCCGGAACTAACACAAACACAGAACACACACACACGCACAGACACACTGCTACTCATCACATCCAAACAAACCATCCGACACTACATATAGCCAGGTGGCCATGCCTCATACACACCCCATGTGAGTGGCTTCACCCCCCCACACCACACCCAGGAGTGGCCTTAGGTCTACTGGTGCCCTAGGCAAAGGGCACAATGACACCCCCCACCACAGCACCCAGTGCGCCCATCCTGTTCTACCTACACCAAATAAATACTGGTAAAGTGCCCCCACTAAAGCGGTGCCCTAGGCGGCTGCTTAGTTGGCCTATGCCTAAGACCAGCTATGACCACACCTACTGTAATAATCTACCTCTGAGTTAGCACAAACTGACACATGAAGCAAACACACACACACACACACACACACACACACACACACACACACACACACACACACACACACACACACACACACACACACACACATACACACACACACACACACACTACAGTCCCATGGAAACACACACCGCACCCTCAACACACACTTACACACACTACAGCAATCAGAAACACACTTAAACTCAGTACCTACCTGGACCGCAGCACCAGCAGCAATAACTAAATGTCCCTTAACATCGTGATAATAGTACTCGTGGTTCTAGTGTTCCGGTACTGTGATCTTTCTGTCTTTAAGCCTCGTGATTACGCATGTTGGTATGTAAAGCATTCAGTATTTGGTAGTATCCTATTTATTTGTACCTCCATGGTTGTGTATATGTTGTTAACCTATCTATATATTTGCAGATATATGTATATCCGTATATATTCACATATATCTCTCTATCACCCTTTCTATCTCTATATTTTATATATATATATATATATATATATATATATATATATATATATATACAAAGAGAGAGAGAAAAGGAGAGTAAACACACCTTTCGTTGGGTACATGGCGGTGTATACTATTTCCTGAACTCTGCCCTTTTGTGTTTTAACCTGTCACAATACACACCTGCCATTGGTACATCTGAGGTAGCTTAGTAGTAGGTGATTGTGTACATGGTTGCGTGTTCTACTCCTGGCAGTGGTCGTTTTACCTCTCAGAGCAGGCACTATTAGTACAAGGGTGAATAATGCAGATTTCAGCTATTCTGGCCATCTTAGACCGTGATCTGCATGATATTCAGCAAAGCTTAGACCTGTTTTGCGCATATCCATGTAGTCATGTTTAAACAATGCTTACCGTCATTTGCCGATGCATAAACCTGCTGACGTGCTTAAATGTGCTCTAATGACCTGCATCCAACATTCATTATTCGTGCCATCAGAATTATGTAACAACCCTTGCAGGTTGTTGAACCGGGAACATGCATGACACAGTCAGTGGCATCTGGGATATGTACAAGTGTTATGGTGTTTTGTATGTGGACTGTACTACGGCTGTTCCTCCATACTGCAAACAAATGTGTAACTCAGTTAGTTTACATATGGATGATACCTATTAATGGTATGTGCAAGTGATGTTTAATGGATGTGCTCCAGCTATGGGAATCCATGTCACAGTGAGCCACACACTGTAATGTGCTACACCTTGCCACAACCATAACTGGAGAATTCTGGGGTGATAGATACCTGTCATGGGTACTCCCCATGCTTTGGAACTACATCCGTGATTACATTAAATGGAGCTCCTCATTAACACACTAGGGAATCCTTGCAGAGTGGGTGGGGAACAGTGGTTACACCCCAGGGATCCCACAATTGGCTCTGCTCCACAGAGGGACAGTTAGTTAATCGATGGGGTGGTGACAGCAGACACATTTTGCCTAGGCTGATGAATGACATCTGACAATCAGGCATGTACCTACTGATGTACCTAGGAACCTATACATACAGTATCAACACATGCTATTAGCTTCATTTACTGTTCAGGTGTTGACTTACCTTGTACCAATAGCTGTTGTGTGTGCAATAGTTGAGGGCTGCCTATGTAGGATTCACATAATAGACCACCTATACATAACAATTTACAGGTGGTCGTGTGTGTGTGCCATCCATTTTACTGTGTGTGCAGGTGGAGAAGTGTGTCAGTCCGTAGGGGTCTAAACTGTCAGTGTATGTGCTATACGTTCCCTCTTTGCCAAGGCATGGGCATATTGGGTATGCCTCCATCTGCCTACTGGGGCTGGCACAGGGTGTTCGTGGTCTGAATGCCTCTGTGCCTGTGATGCCCTTGGCAATTGTGGTGGGCTGTGAGGGCCTTCACCATTATGTCCCTGCTGCAGCTGTTTCCGCAGGATCATATTATGTAGCATGGCACATACTATGAAGATGTGGGCACATGTGCCTGGAGAGTACTGCAAGACTCCACCAGATATGTCCAAGCAACGGAACCATGATTTCAGCATCTCAAACACATGCTCTATGATGATTCTGGTTTGTGCGTGTGCCTCATTATGGCATTCTTGCATGGGTGTGTGTGCATTTCTGATGGGAGTCATCATCCATGGCTCCAGTGCATAGCCAGCATCCCCCACAAGGTGGCCATATGGGATGTCCCCCCTGACAAATACCTGATACAGCTGTGAGGCATGCCAGATATGGGAGTCATGGTAGCTTCTAGGGCTGCCAGCACACACATTCATGATAATGCCCTGGGCATTACACATCCCTTGCAGTTTATGTAGCGCCTACCATGCTCACCGGATGGTGACTTGGTATGTATGTGCATGCAGTCTATTGCACCCAGTACCTCTGGGTAGTCTGCCACATGGTGGCAGAGATGCATATTGCTGGCCAACTCCTCCTGAGTTCGGGGGAAGTATATATGCTCATTGGCATGAGGTAACATGGCATCCAGGAACTGGTGGAGTACCATGGATGCTGATGCCTGTGAGATCCCCATGATATCTCCAGTTGGCCTTTGAAAGGTACCTGTGGCTAGTATTATCAAGCTTACACATACCTTCATGTCCACTGGGATGGGTTCCCCTCTGTTGTTTCTGGATCTGAGGCGTGGCCGGCACAGCTCAACAATTTGCTGTATGATGTCCCTGTCCACCCTGTAATGCTCTACTATCTCCAGATCATGTAGCCCCTGGTAGGTTACCCTTGGTCTGAACACTCTTCTCCTCCTCTGGGGCCTGAGGTGGTTGTCAGCATCATCCTCCACACCACCTTCAGTCTCCAACACTTGTTGATGAATCACAGCTATGGCAGCTCCCAACAAGTACATTGTAAAAGTTCCCCATTTATTTACACCGATGGTGCAGTGTTTGGGAATACACAAGTGTGTGTGAGGTGTCTTCACACTTTATACTATTGTATTTTGAACACTGATGATGTCATAGGGTGTGTATGTACAATCAGAGCTGCAGGATATCTTACTTATGTGTTTTACCACAGGTAATGCTATTGTGGTGCCTTTGGTGTTGAATTACATTTAGCTGCCATGGATCACCTCTTGCCCTTGCCTTCACTTTTCTTAACGATTCCCCTCCCATTGTCGGGCATGCATCCAGCAGCCTGCTTTCTTGTTTTGTACTTTTCCAAACCAGGATTTTGTTGCGAAATGTGTTCTATAGCCAATCTACTGCAGGTTTGCTTTGCTCTGCGGTGACAGTTCTCTTTTCTTTGCAATCCAACACCTCCCCTATCCTGTTCTGAAGGTTGCTACTAGCAGCCTTGTTAGCTAATGTCAATGGCCCACTGTGAGTTAATAGGTGTTAATTACTCAGTTGTACTCCAATTACCCTACTGCGGCATTTCCTTATTGTCTTTTCGTAACCTTCTTGTTTCAGCTGTGGTGCGCACCGTGTGTGGCCGTTTACCAGGTTTCAAGTGTGTTGTCATCCACGTACACATGCACTTTCGGGCACCATGTGTGCTCTCAGCTAAGCAAAGCAATGGCTACATCCACACCCCCTATCCTGCGGCTCTGCTTAGCAACGGGCAACCCAGATTTGCAATGCTCCAATGTGCTTGCAGCTATGGTGGCACACCCCACTGCTGATGTCATGTATACCTCCAGACCACTCCTCGGTGTTGTACCTCTGCACCGTATGGTACATCCTTAGGCAGGCGGGGCAGGTGGGACATTTGCGATTCAGTATTACTTGCCTCATTTGCATGGCATTGACTACTAATTCATAGTTACCGCACCAAACACTGTCACAGACCCTTAGCAACCCTTGCAGCTTGGTCGTGGTGTAGCATGCATACCATTGACTATTATGGTGAAATCATGATTTGTGTTACATTGCAATTTTATGACATCTGTATATATTTTCCTTGTGTTCCTGTTTGCGCACACATGCCATGCGGTTGTACTTTGCGTTAGTGTGGCCATGACATTAAATGTTGTTTTTTATGTGTTGTGCATGTTTTTTATGTCATTGGCTGTATATTTAGCCATTGGCATATGTTAACTTTGTAATACGTACGTTTGGTCCGCTTTCATGGCTCTGATGTTCTGTTTGGAAAAATGTAAACTGTTTTTTTTTTTGTTTACATTTCTGTATGCTTATGCTACGCCTGCACCACTTCATGAATTGCTATGTACCTTCATTTGCATGCTGCACTACTGCGCATGGGGTGATTAGCATACATGAGCCAAGAGCTGCGCAGGTCTGGCGTACACTGGTAGTGCACGTGGAATTGGATCATACCTGAATCCCTTGGCGGCCATAATAGGCGTTATACCACCTACGCTACGCCTGCACATGGCGCAAGCTTCATGAATCCTGGGGGCTATCTTTTGTACCATGCAACAACACCAACTGGTTTGTAGTGATTCCACTGCATTCTTTTTCTAAAAAGAATAATTTTGCAGTGCTTTGTAGGGTGTTAAAATAAAAAAAAAGAGAGATAATGAAGGGGACTGAGGTTTCCCTTTTACCAAGTTCCCATGAGCTTCCATACCACAATTAATTTTTGTTGTTTAATTCTGAAAGTGCTATTAGTAAGTAAGCTAAGCCAATAGAGACACTCCAGTACATTTAGGTGCTCTATTTTTTCAGCATAGACTAAAGAAATGATTTCCTATTAATGTAGTCTAGGTTTCCTTTTTAGTGGTTTGATTGATATTTCTGGTAATATAACTAAGGGGAATAGACCTCTCCTAATATCTATGAATATTCTAATCACTTCTCTCACCTAAATTGCAAGCTGAGGTTTATGAGACATAATCTAGCATTTCTGGGCTATCTTTGTGATAAGAGGTACAGGTCACTTGACTAATATATACTACTCTGTTTGCCAACGCCCACATAGGTATTTGGTTTAGAATTATAGCGAAATAACAAAAGGATAAAGTGCATATCCATGACAACACTAGCTGAAAATCTTTATTTATTGAAACAAACAACTTATGTTCTTGACTACTGACCACTTAGTCTGCAGTACCTCATTGCTTCTAGAGAGAATACATCCCTTACCCCAACCTATTAATTTGCAGTCCCACCCCTTTCTTTCATTTGTTGGGGAAAGCTTTTGCCTGGTATGTGGTAGTTTGTGCCACTATAGTTGATAAGTGGTGTTCACTACATGACAGTTAGAACTGCTGATTTGGTCTCTCTGTGCCATCTTAACACCCACATTTCGGCACTGACATTTTGCAGTGTACATGTAATTTCACTGTTCTGAGTGTGGCATTGTGTTCCTATGCAGTTGTCATCCCATTCACATATCTCTAGCATCTGACATTGTGTTTACATCACAGGTATCTACTATCTATTTACAAACCTCAAAGATCTCATGGGGTTAGTCTGACCCCACTACTATTCCTTCAAGTCTAGGCTGAAGGAACATCTAACCAGTAACTGGATCTGCCCTGCTCCTTGCCATCGTTGTCCTCTTTTCTGTTCCCTTCTTTCCCACTCTTATTAGACTTTCTCTTGATGTATCCTACTTCCCTTCCTGCTTTACCCACTTTCTAGCCTCACATCCTTTTAATCCCTTAACATTTTAATGTCCTTTCTTTACATTCTTAAACCAACATTTCTCTATCACAGAATTTGACTGAAATTTATTATCTAGTTCTCCTGCCAGAAAAAAAATACATGGCTTTTACAACATGCACATTAGGAACTCTCTTCCTGCCATGTAAACTGTATAATGTGTTGTCAACTTTATTGCTTGCCTTTATATTTTGCTTATTTCATATTTCACATATTGCACTACTTTATTATTGTCTTAATATTTGTAAACATTGTTCAATTTAATTCTCTTTTTGTGCTGTGGAGCTTTTCTCCCCGGGCCACCAGTGAAAATGAGCTCATACCCAGTTGGATTTTCCTGGTAAACAATTGTCAAATAAATAAATTAAAAAAAATACACGAATGTCTTACATCATTCGTGTGCCCTAGCCATGTATTATTCCATTCATGTGCTCCCTGCATTTGACAGCCTGTTCTCATTCATTTCTCCTACCATTTGTGTGGCCCCCAGTGTCTTCCTGTAGTCTCATAGACTTCCCATAGTGTGCATTTGTCCCCAAAATCTGCCATTCTGCTTCCATGCACTTGCTATACTATTCATATTCCCCCCTTCTTCTGACATCCCATTGCATATACTTCCCATGATATTCATGTGCCCCCTGCATCTGACATCCCACTGCATACAATTCTCATAATATTCATGTGCCTCCTGCATCTGACACCCCATTGCATACACTTTCCATGATATGCATATGTCTCTAACATCTGGCATCCTGTTCTTATAGACTTCTCATACAAGTCAGTGTGTCAGTGGCCCAACAGGTAGCACATTTGCCTTTGTTGTAGAAGGCTGTAGATTATATTCCCACACCAAATAGATGGATCGATTGCTGACACTGCCATGCAGCATAAGGGGGTGCTGTACGCATATTGCTCATCAGTTGAGACGTTAAACCAAGGTGTCATCTGCTTGAGTTGGTAGTAGCTCAGCTGGATGAAAAAGAACCCATGAAACCTATTAAAAAAAAAAGAGTATGGGAAGATCCTTGATGCCTTGACCAAATTTCTTCTAGTAGTATGAATAGCATCTGAGGTCTCCCTTGAAAACAGGCTAGACTAGTGGGACTAAACTGATCAACTACTTCTTCTTCTTCTTTCGGCTTTTCCTGGTTAGGGGTCACCACAGCGGATCATCTGTCTGCTCATGATTGGCAGTGGAGTTTTTACAGTGTCGAGTTGCCAGCCTGGTGCCCAACCTTCCACAGAAGGCACACACACATGCACACTCACACCTAGGGCCAATTTAGAGTGTCCAATCCACCTACTGCATGTCTTTGGGATGTGGGAGGAAACAGGAGCACCCGGAGGAAACCCACGCGACCACAGGGACGACATGCAGACTCCGCACAGAAGGCACCCCAGCCGAGAATTGAACCAGAGAACCTCTTGCTGTGAGGTGGCATCGCTAACCACTGCACCACCGTGGCCACCCAAACTGAAAAACAAAGGATGAATAAAAATAAATGAAACATTAGTCTACCTCCTGCACCTGAAATCCTGTTTCCATGCACTTTACATATCATCCGTATGTATCCAAACAACAGACACCCCATTTCCATGCACTTCCTTTATGATTTATGTGCCACCAGCATCTAATTATCAATTTCAATGCACTTCCCATGCAATTCATGTACCCCCAGCATCTGACATCCTGCTCTCCTGCACTTCTCACACCATTTGTATGTTTCTCACTATCTCACACTCTGTTCTCATGCACTATTCTGCTCACAGACACTTCCATTTTCACTCATGTGCTCCAGACATCTGACATCCTGCTCTCCTGAACTTCTCACATGATCGCTATGCTCCTTACTATCTCGCATTATGTTCCCATGCACTATTCTGACTGTCATTCATGTGTAACCAACATCTCACATCCTGCTCTCCTGCACCTCTCACACCATTTGTACGCTCCTCACTATCTCACATTCTGTTCTCATGCACTATTCTGCTCACAGACACTTTCATTTATATTCATGTGCTCCAAGCATCTGACATCCTGCTCTCCTGCACTTCTCACACCATTTGTATGCTCCTCACTATCTCACACTCTGTTGCCATGCACTATTCTGACTGTCATTCACGTGTAACCAACATCTGACATCCTGCTCCTATGCACCTCTTATACCATTCATGTACCCCAGTATCTGACATCTCATCCCCATGATCTTTCTATGCTTGTATACCAGCATCTTACATTTCCCATGCAATTTATGCGGCTCCAACATCTGAAATCGTGTTCCAGTGCACTACTTATAGCATTCATGTGCACTCTGCAACCAGAACCCCATCCCCTGCACTTCCCATGATATTTATGTAACCCTAACATCTGTCATTTTCTCTAGTACACCTTGCATACCTGTCATGAGACCCCCTGCATCTAACATTCTGTTTCCATGCCCTCTGCACACCATTCATGTGTCTCCAATAGTTACCATTCTATTTAGAATGCACTTCTCATAACACATCATACGATGTATGACAACCTGTTCACATGTGCTTTCTGTTCTGTTCTTCTGCAATCTGATGTCAGATAGGCTATTCATGTCTACATTAAGCTGATAACTCTGCATGACCTCAGTCTGTATTTTATATACTTCAGCTCCCCTGCTGGTTTAAGCTTCTGATATTTATTTTTATTTTATTTTATTTATTTTACATTTGTTTACCGGGATAGTCTGACTGGACACAGATCCATTTTCAGTGGAGGCCCAGAGAGAAAAGCTCCAAGTAACATTTACAAAACAGATAAAGCAAAAAGTACAATGCAGGGTCTTGGGTTTCCTGGGGTGAAAAGCTCCAAGTATAATTTACAAAATAGTTCAAGGAAGAAGTACAATGCAGGGTCTTTGTTAACACATAACACAGTTTCATTTATACAACAGTCTTATGAAAATATCAAGTAAGTATAAAGTCATAACACAAAGGAATAGGTAAAGGCAATAATTTTTGTTCAGACAGTAATTACAGTTGTCCATGTAAGTAAGATACAGCTAGCATAGGGATTGTTGTTGCCTTAGAAAGGTTGAGAATGTTAACTAATACAGTGAAGTTTATAGAGATTTAAAGGTTTATTCCTTTAGAGGATGGTCGTTGCTAGTTTTGACAGAGAAGTTAGCAGCCTATTAGTGTGACTTACCCAGGGGAGTAGCATGAGCAGAGCCAATTGTTAGTATAGTGGTTTTTAAGGTTGTGTTTGAATATTTTAGTTGAGGTAGTAGAAGTTATGTGGCCTGGTAGAGCATTCCAAGTTTGGGCAATTGTATAGGCAAACAGAGATTTACCTGCTTCATTTTTGTGTCTAATAACCTTTATTAGGTTCGGGTTACTGGATCTTAGCTCTCTGGAGGTGGTATATGGCTGAATTAGATGTTGGAGTGCCGGGGTTAAATCTGGGTGGTAAAAGAGTTTCTGTGCTGTTGAGCTTTGATAGAATAGTAGTGCATGTGACAGTTCAAGCCACTTGAATTGCTTTAGGGATAAACAGTGATGGGACCTATGTGTGGATTCTGTGACAAACTTGGCAATCTTGTTATAACATGATTCTATTGTATTTAGTTCTTTTTGGTTCAGGTTGGTTAGTATGGGGGAGGCATAGAACAGTATAGACAGGAGGTGGGTTCTAGCAATAGTAGCTTTGGTTTGTTTAGTCATGAATTGTTTGTTTCTATAGAGAAGTTCTAGTTTTTTATTGACTTTCTTGATAGTCTGGGCTATATGGATGTCGAAATTTAGCTGGATGTCGATTTCAACACCTAGTAGTTTTGTGTGTGATGTAGGTTTTATTTGGATATCACCTTTGACTATTAAGTTAAAATTCTCATTTAAAGGATGGGGTCTGCCAGGTTTAAACAGGATCAGTTTTGTTTTGTTCGGACTGAGTATAAGTTTGATGTTGGCAAACTAGGTTTCAGCTTGGGAGAAGTTAGTTAGGGTAAGGGAGTGTAGTTCGTTTATCGTGGAGGCGGCACATATAATTGTGGTATCGTCAGCATACTGCACTACTGAGGCTTTGGGTAGGGTTGAGGAGATGCCGTTGGTGAAGAGGGCGAACAATAGTGGGCCTAAGATGGATCCCTGGGGAACTCCTATAGAGACTGGCAGTAAGGGGGATAGTTTATCTTGCCATAGAACTGCTTGTTGCCTACCTGATAAGTAGTTGGTGAACCATTGTATAGTAGATGGGCATATGTTTAGGTTAGTCATGGTTTGAAGAAGCATGTTGTGGTTCACCATGTCAAAAGCCTTAGATAAGTCTAAGAAAATGGAGGATACAAATAGTCCTTTGTTCCTGTATTGGTTGATTATGTTGGCGTAAGAGAGAAGTGCAGTGGTAGTGCTGTGTGATGGTCTAAATCCATGTTGTGTATTGGAGAGGGGATTATATTGTAGAAGGAACTGTATTAGCTGAGTATGAACAACCCTTTCCAGTATTTTGGATAAAGTGGATAGGATTGCAATTGTGCGGTAGTTGGTCAGTTCTAGAGAGGTCCCTCCTTTATGAAGTGGAACGATGTGTGCGATTTTTCACAAGGTGGGTACTTTGTGTTCAGATAATGATCTACTGATGAGGATAGAGATAGGATAGGATATAGCTTCTGCTGCTATCTGGAGGAAATCAGCAGGCAACTTGTCTGCAGCTAGGGTGGTTGGTTTTAGTTTCTTAAGTAATTTTGATATTGTCTTGGTAGGGACTGGCTGCAGGGAGAAGGTGGTAGTGTTGTTTATTCTGCTGTGTTGGAGTGGTTAGTTGTGTTGGTGTGTTTGTGTTTATTTGGGCATTGGTGAGTTTTAGTACTATTTCTGTGAAGAAATTATTAAATTGGGTGGGGATATTGGTTTCATTATTTGGTAGTACAGGGGTAGGGGTGGAGGCTTTTCCTGCGTAGAGTATTCCTGCTATGATAATCCAGAATTTTTGGGGGTTGTGGGCAAATTTTACTTGACATTTTCTATAGTAGTTGGTCTTATCTGCTTTAATTTGTCTTTTGGCTTTGTTTCTAAGTTCCAAATTATTTTTTCTTAGGGTAGGGGTTTTGTTTTTTTGATATATTGTCCAGCTTTTATCCCTATCTTTCATGGTAGTTTTAGTATCCTTTGTGAGCCATGGGGCGTAGTTGTTTTTTATCCTGATGGTTCTGGAGGGTGCATGAAATTTCAAGATATCTAGGAAAGTGGTATTAAAGTATTGTACAGCCTCATCTAGTGGTAGGTGTTTAAGGGGACACCAATTGCAAGATTGTAGTGATTTGTTAAAATCAGCTGCTATGAAGTTTCTTTTGTTACGTATGACCCTAAGTCTGGGCTGATTGATGTGTTGGTTGGATCTGTTCCTAATTAAATAGGTTGGTTGGTTGGTGGTCACTTAGACTGTCTGGGAGAGACCCTGACTGTTGTACAAGAGTGGGGTAGGATGACAGTATCCAGTCTAAGATGGACTGACGTGTGGTTGTTTTGTCGGTTCTGGTGGGGGTCTGTATTATTTGGGTGAACCAGTGGAAGTTAATGTGGTTAGAGGGGTTGTGGTTGGAGCAAGTGAGCCAGTCTATGTTAAAATCTCCTAGTAGCATGGTTTCATGAGGAAGGGAGTTAGAGATACAATTTAGTAAGTTTTCTGTTGAACTACTGTTATTGCCTGGAGGGAGGTAGGCTCCTGAAATGATAATTTTTTTTGTGGGGGTTTAGTTTAAATTTGGCTAGGATAATTCTATGTCTTTTACATCCAGGTTATCACAGTCAAACTGCTCTATAGTTAGATGGTTTTGGAATAATATTGCTACCCTCCACCTTTTTTATCTAATCTATCTTTCCTAAAAATATTGTAACCAGGTGCTATGATCTCATTGTTCTGATGATGTGGTTTAAGCCAGGTTTCAGTTAGTATGACTATCTCCGGTTTGTATAAGGTTAATAGGGCATGAAGGTCCTGAACTTTGTTAAGTATGCTTCTTATATTTATGTTTAGGAAGAGGAGAGATGAGGTGGGTTGGTTATATAAAGGGTTTACTATGTTAGGGTTAGATGTGGTAGTTGGTGTAGGTCCTGGATTGGGGTGTATATCACCGCAACAAGTGAATGTTAGTAGTAGGTTATGGTATAGTTTAGTTAACTTGTTTAGTATTTTGTATTGCTTTTGATAGGAGAGAGTTGTTTTTTTAGTTTCAGGTGGAAGTACATATAGGAGTGTGGTTCACAGGAGGTAAGGTCATTGGGAGTAATTGTGGAGCTTTTGAGCTGATTGTGATTAGTTATGGGTTCAGTTTGCCATGGTGGTGGGTTCCTGAAGTGGAGTTGGATATGGTAGGAGGAGAGAAGGGAGAGGTAAGTGTAGAAGATGGATAGATTAATGTTTGTAGTAGAGAAGTGTTGTGTGCTTTGAGCATCATTTTTATTGTGGTGTAAGTGGTATTAAAGTGGAGATGGATTTGTTTCTGTGTGTAGGGTGGGGTATGTGTGAGTGAGGGTGAGGTGGGAGGAGGGGTTTGTGATTGATTGGTGAGAAATGATAGGATAATTGGGATGTGTGAAAATTGCTAGTGGGTGTGGTATTCTTAAACACATCTGATATCCATAGACAAAGGAATGTAATATGCACCCATTTAGTTCTGTTTACTGGTAGTGCCTGTTTCATATTTTTGTTGTTTAGTGTGTACTTTCTCTACATCAACATTATGCTTTTTAATGATTTATACTTGAACTTCAAGATTTTGACAATCTGTCTGATCATACTGGTCTATAACAAAGTTAAGTAGCTTCATCTGAAAATAAATGTTAGCCTTTTCTAAAGGTCACTGTGGAATTCATTATAATAGTTTTACAGCTGGTTTCTTTAGTAAACTGCATTTACTTTATTAACTATTTTTAACTGATTTTGATCACACATAGGTTAGTGTACTGACTCTTACCCCCCACAACCTGACTCAAGCTAGTCATCCCACTCTCTCAACATTACCACCTGCATTCTTTTCTTCTTATTAATGTGAACAATATATTTATCAAATTAAGGTGTGGTTGATGATAGAAATGTACTGCCATTGTCAGTTTCTGCACTCTCTGAACATTTTGTATTTGCTGACAAATCGATTGCAATTATTTTAATATGAATTTTGTTCTGTTTTCGTCTGAAATTACTCCCACTGTGATCGGTTTACTACTATAGTTAATAAATAAATAAAAATAGACTGTATTAAAACATATATTTTCTATCATCAGCCTGGTGGCACAGAAGCATGTGTCCAACTATGTTGATGACAGCGCAAGTTTGGGAATGGCCTCTGGCTGCTGGTAGGCCACAGAGAGGGAGAAGGATGACTTGGTCGATAGTCAGTTCTACTTTTCCGGGGTGAGGGTGTGGGATAACTCAATGGCTGTACAGTCTCTGGTGGAGCCTCAGAGTTCATCTCAGGTTAGTGCAGGGGGTGGACACAATGATCATTGCACCAGCTAGTCCCACAACTAGTGTAAATGACCGTCCACTGCATGAAAGGCAGCTTTCACACTTCTCACTCTATTCTCTTCATCAGCTCCCTCACTGTCAACATCTAGTTGTGAATTATTGTTAGTGCTGGTAGCCCACCTGGTGAAGGGTTATATGCAGTGTACCAAGTAAGAGCAACAGGGGAATCTGGGGATGGGTGACCAGAGAAGCTGGGAGAAACAACCTGAAGATACTAAGTTGTGAGGACCACATATTAAAAAAAAAAAAAAAAAAAAATATATATATATATATACATATATATATATATATATATGTGTGTGTGTGTGTGTGTATATACATATCTGTCTCCACATTACCCCCATTTTCTCTTTTTGTCTCTGTTATTTATACAATATATTTATCATCTTAATTTGTGTTTCATAAAAGGTTATATTAAAATATATTGACATTGTCACTCTTTTGTGGTATGCACTCTTTAAACATTTTTTATTCATTGACAATCTAGTGCAATGTTTCATCTGGGCAGTGGGTAAAATGGATCCATTGCAATTAGACTAGTGTCCTGGTTAGCAAACTGGCAAATAACTCAATTAAAAACAAACTGTACTAAACTGCATATTTTTCAGTCATAAACCAGCATTCTTTGTAGACAGTTTACGAAACCAAGTAAAATGCCTTCTGTTGTCTGTATCTTTACTGCTAAGCTTAGCAGAGTGAATGCACACACACACACACACACACACACACACACACACACACACACACACACACACACACACACACACACACACACACACACACAGTGTTATGGGTAAATGATGTCTTGGAAAAACAGTAATCATTACTATAGTGCTAAGTATCCTTGCTTGTCACAGGGGAAACCATTCCTGAGGAAGAGCAGATATACTCTTGGAGAGGATTGGCAAAATGGCTATAGTCTTACTCTCACAGGTATAAGGTGCAAGGTTTTATTCTGACCTCTAGTTATTGGCTAAGCTTACAATAGTGTGCAGACAACCTAGTATTTACCTATGAAGATGATAAGCTGTATATAATTCAATATAGGGGTCTACTTCTAAATTTTGATGTTTCAAAACTTCAAATTTCTTATGGTTGAGACCATAAGATCGAAGTTTTGAAACTTCAAAATGTAAATAAAAAAAAATCTTTTTTTATGTTTATGCAGGGGTAAGCACCCTTGCACTCCCCACACCCCCTGCTAATTAAATATACCAACTCCAAGATTGCACTACAGTGAGGAAAATGGTAAATATACCATTCTGAACTATACGGTGATCTCCATTTAAATGGTTCAAAGTTTCAAAACTTCAATCTTATGGTCTCG
Organism: Protopterus annectens; assembly: GCF_019279795.1. NCBI lineage: Eukaryota > Metazoa > Chordata > Ceratodontiformes > Protopteridae > Protopterus > Protopterus annectens. The sequence goes on from NC_056732.1 coordinate 1,483,823,613, forward strand.
ACCATAAGAAATTCGAACTTTTGAAACTTTGAATTTAGAAGTAGACCCCAATATAGTGATGACAAAATACATCAGTATATATATATATATATATATATATATATATATATATATATATATATATATTTTGGATCTGGAGAAACTAACTTTGGAAGCTATGAGTAGAGTCTAAATTAATTATGTTAAAGATTACTTGTCAAAAGGGTTGGAGCAGAGAATCCCAAGCATATACTATATGAGCCAAGTGTAGTCTCAGTTCTTTAGCAAGAAATCTCAAAAATAATATTTCAGTAATGTAGTCAGACCCCTGAAACTTTTTTGAAGATTATCAGTCCAAATTATTAAGTAGTGACAAATCAATTGCTTGAAGATGTTTGCATGGTGATTAGTGCTGCACTTTTCTGCCAAAGTAAAGAGGCTGATTTAAAGACCTGGATATTTTAAGCAAGTATGTATACAGCATAATTACACGATGCTTTGTCATAAAAAGTTAAATGAAATGACTAATTTGTTCAGATTATTTAAATGACAGCTTTAGATTTTCCAGTGCCTCCATCTGTAACCTTTATTCTTGCAGGGAGGCTGGTGTGTAAGAATGATATAAATAGCAGATATATAATAAGTACAGGTTGCTATTGTTTTTCACTGTGACTAATGGATGTGATTTTTATGCAGAGTTCCAAGAACAATGCCGGGTGCATGGCTCAACATATTAAACCTAGGTCAGCAAGGTTACCGTGATCTCACAGAAAGGATGAAAACCATGTTTGGAATTTTTATTTGTATGTTAATAAAAATGTTTAAAAAGCTATTGCCACTTTCAGGAGAATATTGCAATCCATGTTTTAAAAAAAGTTCAATGCACATTCTTTTTTGTGTGTTGCTAGTACTGTTACGTATTAAGTAAAAAGACAAAAATGGGCATATTTTTCTTTCACTGCTTGCTTGATCTGCTTCTTGCCTTTTCTTGCAGCAAGGTTAAACAAAATTAGGTGCACCATCTAGTATATGTAAGTCTTTAACAGGACTAACCAACCTTTATTCAAGAATGTAGTTTCCTGCACCTGTATTTCATTCCCGTAGCAACGCCTTTTTTCTGTTAAATACCTTGTATTACTTTTTTTTGCATATGTAATCTGTTACATTTCCTTTTCAGACTCTGACTAAACTTTAATATTATAAGCCCATTAACTTCTCATGCTAGCTCTACACATTTCAGATTACAGGAATAATGATTCAAAACATTCTAGTGACCATCTGCCTTTGTCTTAAATGCCTGGTTATTTTTTTTTCCAGTGTGTTGATTATTTCCTTTGAGAATAACTGGAATTTTTCCAGACACTTTTATGAGTATCTTTAAACTAACAATGGAATTTTTTGTGTTAACACTATGGGCCATATTTTACAGCAGTTAACTGCTCTACATAGGTAGATTGTTCTCTGCTTGCTTGTGTTCACTAAAGTAAGACTAATACTAAATTTACTTAAGCATATCTCCTTGAGAAGACTGTAGACATTAGGTTGCATTTTTTGTCACTAGCATCAACCATGTGACTCAACAACTGGAAAAATGCACATGAAAAGGAGTCCTTTCTGTGCCAATGTCTGGCAGTTAGCACAGTGGATTAAGGCTATGAGCTGGTAACGAGTTGCTTCCTAAAGAAGTACAAGCAAATAAGTACCTACATAGGTAAGTACTAGGCTATCTGCCCGAAGGCATCTATAAGCCTAGCCAGAATGTATTGGCTTTCGCTACCCTCTTAGATTAGTTCCATGTGCCTCTGTCCAGCAGCGACACTGCAGTGATCCACAGGTTAAATTTTCTGTTTCATATCCACTCGTCAAGGTTTCTCTTGAAGAGTGTTAGTAAGGGGCTCTGCCTAATGTAGACTGGAATCCTGTTCCAAAGCATGGGGAGTCTCTGGGACAAGAATCTATCCCTCCAGCACATCCTATTTATCGTTGTGGTGAGGTTTAGATCCCTAGAGCATGTGGCTCTCGGGGATTTGTTTTTTTTTAGGTGGAGCATGTCTATCAATTCTGGGTTAGACATGGCCTTGTATGTCAGGCAGAGATCACCTCTGAGGAAGCAGTATGCAACCGAGTACAGCTGGAGTTTCTTCAGTTGGGCTGCATAGGGCATCTGTTTGAGGCCAGTAATCATCTTGGTGAGGTAGTTCTGTTATTTTTCCAGCTGTTGCAGGTGTCTTGTAAGGTACATCCCAAATGGGGTGTTGTACTCTATGATGGGTCTGATGAGTGATGAGTAGAGGGGCACAATAACCTCTTTTGTTCTAGATGCGAACCCTTTTGTGATTAGGTGGGCCACATAGAAGGATTTTCTAACCACCTTGGCAATATCATTATCAAAGGAGAGATTACTATCACCTTGGGTCCCCAGATCTCTTATTACATTTTCTGTATTTTGGGGACTGCCACGTATGTGGTAGTTCGCGGGTACTTTGTATTTTGGTATTTAGCTTGAGGCCATGATTTTGACACCAGGTATCCTTCTCAGTGAGACCCTTCTGGAGGATGTCTGTATCAGCTGGAGAGTCAATTATGGCCCCCAGTTTGCAGTCATCTGTGAACTTGGTCAGCCATAGTCTTCCTGTGCTTGCCTGTACATCTGAAAAGTATATACCAAACAGGAGGGGTCCCAGGACTGAACCCTGGGGGACGCTACTTGTAACCAGTTTAGAGCTGGACCTAGAACCTGCAACTCTCACCGTATGGGTTCTATCCGTGAGCCAAGTGGCAACCCATCTTGTGATGTAGGGGTTTATGTTCAGGCTGGTGAGCTTGTCTATAATACCAGAATGGGGAATGGTGTCAAAAGCCTTTGTGAGGACTAGGAAGCTGTGTGGACCTCCTTTCCCTTGTCTAAAGCCTTGGTAACTGTCTCAAAGAAGTCCACCAGATTTAGGAGGCATGGTCTGCCCTTAACAAAGCCAGACTGGTTAGGGTCCAATGTTTGGAGGTTCCCAACATCTCTGTTAATGTGTTCCATGATGATGCGCTCCATAGCCTTGCAGATCAGGCTAGTCAGGCTTATAGGGCGATAGTTCCCAGGGTCCGTTGTGGCTCCATCTTTGTGGAGCAGGATAACTGTTGCTGTGTGCCACTCTATGGGTATGTAGCCTGTAGAGAGGATGAGTTTGAACAGTGTGTTTATGTGAGGGGTTAGTTCATTTTGGAACTCGTGTAAGACACAGCCTGGGACACCGTCCAGTCCCACTGAAGCTGTGTTTTTGACTTTGGACACGGCTGTTTTAACCTGTGTATCAGTTATTGCTGGGGTTCTACATTCTTCTGGTATGGTTATGAGCCCTTTAGGGGGTGGAGGGGGTGAAGCTTGCACTAAACCTGTCTGCCAGAATGTTGGCAATATCAGTCGGTTCAGTGTATTTTGTGCCATTCTGCACTAACTCAGAGCAGATCTGAGAGTTTCCAGTTAGGTTCTTGACATAGCTAAAGAACGCTTTGTGGTTATCTTTGGAGTCCTTGGCAATTTTTCTTTCGAAACTAGCCTTGGATGATTTAATGAGGGATCGTAGTTTCTTGCTGATACTGATCAGGGATGTCTTCCCTTCTTGGGATTTTACTCTTTTCTGTAGTAGTTTCCTCCTTCTATTGTATAGCTTGTTTATGGCAGGGGTCCACCAGACTAGTTTCCTTTTCTTGGATGAGTGAGTCTTGGTTTTGCTTGGGATAGCATGATCCATGCATTCTTGCAGGTGCTCACAAAGTGCCTTTGTAAGGGATTCAGCAGCTTGGACAGCATTGTTCTTTAGCATGGGGGCTGTGAACCTTTCCACCTCAGTCTTAAGTAACGTAAAGTTTGCTTTTCAAAAGTTTTTCACTGTGGTTTCCTTGATTTGGGGTGGGGGCGGAATGTGGATATCCAGAGTGATTAGTCTATGGTCTGATCTAACCAGTGAGGGGTTGACCTCCAGTGTGGATGCCCATGTTGGTGATGACCAGGTCCAATATGTTGTCACCTCTGGTGGGTTGTTGACCAGTTGATCCAGGGCATTCGACTTTATAAATTCTAGGAAGCGTGGGGCAAGGGAGTTACTACTTGAGTAGTTCTCCCAGTTAATGCTTGGGTAATTGAAATCACCCAATATTAGGGCATTTGGTAGGACCTTCATATTTTCCAGTGTCTCCAGAAACATGGAATGGGGGTCCTGGGTCATGGTGGGTGATCTGTAGCAAGCTACAATTTGAATTGCAGTTTTGCCCATTGTTAGTTGCACATGGATGATCTCTGAGGCATTGTGCTGTGCCACTAACCTGGAGGTGTGGGTATCTTTGACGAATATGGATACACCCCCGCATATTGTGTTTCGGTCCGGGTTCTGTGGCAGAAAATTATGGTATGAGTTATAGCCTGGTAGTGCTGGGATGCTCTCTGGAGCCTTAAACCAGGTTTCCTGTTAAAGCACAGATATCAATGATCTCCATACTGAGGAGTGCCTCGAGTACATGCATTTTGAGGTTCAGACTTCTGACATTGAGTAGCATTACCCTCAGTTTTTGGTTACTTGTGCTATTTACGGTGGTGGGTTTGTCGTTTGAGCCTTGCCTAAAAAAGGCACTATGGGGGCGGCAAAAGCTTTGGCCAGTATTCAAAAGCCTAAGGGTGACAGGTGTAAGCCATCTCTTGCGAAGCAATGTGGCTTGTCAAGCATGTCTTCCCAGGCAGACAGATACTGGATCCCCTTTGAATAACACCAGAAACTTAGCCAATTGTTGAAATTGATCATTTTTTCTTTATACTGTGGCATCGTTCTTGGTGCGGGCAGGATGCTACTCAGGGTCAGGGTCATACTGGCCTGGGCTACATGATCAGAGAACTCTTCCATGTCTCTTTTCATGTAGTCCAGGGAGGTACGTCTCAGGTCATTCACACCAACATGGACAATGACAGAGTCATATTTGTACTTGTTCTGGAGTGACCTGAGTGCTTGTGTTATGTGGCGGATCCTGGCACCCAACAGCAGCTAACTGTAACCTTCTCCTTGTCCAGCCTAGTTAGTGGGACATCAGTGTGCCTGACTATAAAGCTGCCTGTTACTAGTGTGTTGGGTATGTTATTTTGCCTTAAGGGCTGTGATTGCGTGACACACTGATTATGTGAAGTATGTGTTTCCTGGTTTGTGATGGGGTGTGGAGGTTGCTTGGATGTCTGCTTTGGCAATCTCTGTTGCTTTTGCAGAGTTTTATTTACAGCCTCCGAGTATGTTTTTGTGTATTTATGTGTGTTATTTGCTGGTGTTGGTTTAGTAGGTCTATGTGAGTCTGGTGGTGTGTTGCTAGCATTTCCCTTCTCCTCTTGACTGTCAGTTCCAGTCTTGGGCTGAGAGAGCTTTGCCTCCAGTTTGGCTGTATAATTGAATCTCTCGCATTTATTAGTGTTTGGTGGTAGGAGGAGAGGGTTGTCTGTGTACATGAGGTAGTTGTAACATTGCCTCAAAATGCCCAGATTCACCAGTTGGACTGGAGAGTACACCTGAAACTGCCCTTTGGACATGCCTGAATAGATAAAGTGAGCTGTTTTACTGATTGGTTGGTAGGGACGAATAGAGAGCCTTGTCCTTCTGGACAGTATAGGGGGTCTAGTGCTAGGGTTAATTAGTGCTTGCTATGAGTGTTGAGCAAGTGCTGGGCTGTGAAATTAATGGTTTGAGTGCTTAAGTTTAAAGATTGTCTAGTTCCAAGGGAAAAATTGAAAAGTAGACTTTGTGGAGCCAGGAATGGTTTAACCCTGTCTAATTGGTGCTGCTCAGCGAGCAAAACCATGCAAATGCGGTTTATATAGCAGGGAAATGAAAGCGATAGAAATTAGCTCAAAATGGCCAATAAACTACTAACTTATGGGCTGAAACCACTCCTCCAGGGACCGATAGGCTGCTCAAAGCTCCCCCTCTCACAGGTGAACAGAGAAACTTCCTTCTAGCCAAGTAAGGTATGGGCAACACAGAAACTTGTAACACAGCCCTGAATTCAGCAATAACCTGAAAACTGGACTATATTAGTTCAGAAAGGTGGGAAACAAGTATATTTATTTTGTTTTTTTCAGAAAATAAAACCGGTATGCATGCCAGACATGTCTTCAAAGGCATACCTAGGGGCCAATATTTACACGCGAGTTGGTTAAATACTCAAGGTGAAATATGCCATAAACAAATGAAAGATATGACAGATGAACTATTAGAAAGAGGTTATAACCAAGATGAATTGGATGTGGTTAGAAATGAAGTGGCATCTTTGAGAAGAGGGAAACCTAGGACATATTTTTCCAGCCAAGATGGTACTATTACCACCCACCCATCACCTGATAATACCCTGAGATATCTCATGATTTATAGTAGACTAAGTAAAACTGTGGAAGAAGTCGTTAAAAATAATTGGTATATACTGAAGGCTATGCTTGGCCATGATAAATGGCTTCCAGACAAACCACGTTTTACTTATAGAAACGGTAATAGTCTAAAAAAGCTTTTGTGTTATAAGGACTTTAACTTGAATAGAACAGATTCTATAAGTTGCAATAAAAAAAGGTACCTACTCTTGTTATAATTGCATACCAAACTATGCAAATCAAAATATAATTGCATAGTTTTTCAAACCAGCTATATGCCCAGCACTAACAAACATCTTAACATTATACACCCCAATCAGAACTCTAAGATCTACCCACCAAAATATAATCTCTGTTTATAAATCAAACCATCCCGCTGGTCAGCTTCTCCTATCCTTTTCTGTCACCAAATAATGGAATTCTCTCCCTCCATCTCTAAGAATTTCTGAGAACTCTGAACTCTTCAAAACCCAGCTGCATTCTTACCTCTCCCAAAAATGGAAATGTAATTGCCCTCCACCTACCTAACCTGTTTAATACATAAATACTTTATAACACACAAAGTTTGTTCTTCCTTACACACTATTGATTAACCCTATGTACTGCTTTCATGCTAATTCTACCTCTATACCACTCTCCAGAGGATTTAAACCTCTGCATTAATTTAACTCATGCTAATATTCATGCATAAAGAACTCATCTATGCTAATGTTGCTTCTATATCATTGTCAGATGATTTAAACCTCTGTATTAATTTATCCTTGTACTACTGTTCTCAACCACTAAACATGTAAATATGCTTTACATCCTTCTCCAAGCTGCTGCTTAACTTTTGCTTAGGTATTGCTATTTTGTATGTAACATTTGCTTAGTTTGTTTCTGTTTCCACTATGTATTGTTCTTCATATTATGGAGCTTGTACTATGCATTATTGAAGCTTTTCTCCCTGGGCCTCCACTGAAAACGGGCTCTTTAAGCCCAGTGGACCTCCCCGGTCATCAAATTGGAAATAAATAAATAAATAAATAAATAAATAAATGTTGTGCCAGTATAATTACATTAACTGAATTTATATATCCACTTAATGGTAGAAAATTTTAATTATTTTGTACAGCCACATGCAATACCACAAATGTGATTTATTTAGCATTATGTCAACAATGTCCATGCTTTTATGTTGGTAAATCAACAAGGAGGTTAAGAGATAGGATTGTGGAACATAAGTCATAAATAAGAAGGAAAGTGATTATTAACTCCCGAGCCCAACATATACAAGAGACAGATGGATCACATTACTTTTTGTTTTGTGTGATGGATGTCTTAACCTCTAATATTAGACGTGGTGATCTGGTTAATAAGTTGGATAGCAAAGAGTATGAGTGGATTATTTGCTACAAGCGGATTTGTACCCTGGTTTAAATAAACAGGTCACACTAAAACATATTCTGAAGAGAAAGCAGCAACAAGTACAACAGAGAATAAAACATTTTTATATGTGATAAAACAAGTTGTATGATGTAAACGTATGTATATAATTAATTTTTTGTCTATAAAAAACAATAACTTAACCAGTACTTAAGATTCTTATATAAATTATGGCTATGCATATTTAAAATGAACTATGTGGTGCATAAACTCTTGTATAATAGAATGTGATATACTGCTTTAAGAACTTCTCTACAGAGACCTTCAAATGTTTTTTTTTTAACTACTAATTGATTAATTGATTGTTAGGATTGGATAGGTAGGCTGTGTCATGTGTTTTTGAATTTTAACTATAAAAGATGTGATGTCTTAATATGAATTTTATTAACACTGAAGAAGGACGTATTTGTCTGAAGGCTTTGTTTTATTAAAAGGGACTTATACAACATTGTGAAACTTGCTTTTGTTGGTAACGAGTTGCTTCCTGTCAGCCAGAGGATGATTCCCTTAGGCATCTTTTGCCTATTGTATGAGCCTGAGAAAGTCACTATTCAGACAGTTTTCCTGGGTTGGAGTCTAAAAAGGGTCCGTGTAGATCAGTATTATACCGCATTTAGCACATCCAAGTAAAGTAGTGTTCATAACTTTTAGCAGTGAGTGTTGTATTCAGCAATAAGTAATATGCATTACTGGCATGTCAGGAAAAAAGGAATAAAAACCTTACCAGTTCATCTATTAGCAACTTTGTCATGTGCCTCTATCAAAGACGTGAACATACATTGCCCATGACACACACGCACGCGCACACACACACACACACACACACACACACACACACACACACACACACACACACACACACACACACACACACACACACACACCTTTTCTGTCAGAATTACCTGCTCAGGGAGTAGGAGAAAGAAACAAAAGAGTTATACAATCAAATCAGAGCAGTAGGGCACGTGAATTTAGAAGTTATTTTATAAAGTATTGAAATGCTGAAAAAATAATGACAATGTGTTGCAAAACAAACTAAAAATGCCATAATTAAGCCAATGTTTATCCAACAGTGTTACATTAACTTCTGTCATATTCTTCAATTTATGCCAGTTTTGTATTCACAAAACATTCTGCACTTATGGCATAACATTCCCCTCTTGCTGTATCGACTACAAAACTGCAAGAGACCTTGTAATTTCAATTTATGCAGTTAAATAAGAATTAAACAAGCAAAAAGTTTAACCTCCATTTGGGTAAATCAGAATCAGGTCAGAAACTAGGCTGTACATTTCTCATTGTCATGAAACAAACTGTTTGAAAATGATGCACCAGTATTAGTGTCAATAACGCTATGTACAACATGTACCATTTGTACCACATGGAGTAAGTTAGGTGATTTTAACTCATTCACAGCCATGTATAATCCATAGGTTCATAGGTTCATAGGTAGGTACTAGGCTATCGGCCCTATGGCCTATACAAACCTAGCCAAAAAGGTACCCTGGCTTTTGCCACCCAAGAAAATTATTTTTCTGTGCCCCTGTCGAGCAGAGCCACAGAGGTGATCCCCGGGGTGAATTTTCTATTTCCTATCCAATCATCAAGATTTTTCTTGAAGAGTGCTAATTAGGAGCTTTGTTTGATATAGATAGGTAGTTTGTTCCAGAGTATGGGAAGTCTCTGGGACAGGAATCTATCCTTCCAGAATGTCCTGTTTATTGTGGAGGCAAGGTTTAGGTCCCTAGAGCATGTACCTTGGAAGGATTGGGATTTCTTTAAGTGAAGCATGTCCAACAGCTCTGGGTTTGACATAGCTTTGTATGTTAGGCAGATATCTCCTCTGAGTAGGCGATATGCGACAAAGTAAAGCTGGAGTTTTTTGAGACAGTCTGCGTAGGGCATCGGTTTGAGGCCAGTAATCCTCTTTGTGAGGTATTTCTGCAACCTTTCCAGTTGTTGTAGATGTCTTGTGAGGTACATACCAAAAGGGGCATTGTAGTCTGTAATGGGTCTAATGAGTGACGAGTAGAGGGGAACAATTACCTCTTTTTTCCTGGATGAGAAACCTTTTGTGATGAGATGTAACACGTAGAAGGATTTCCTGACTACTGTGGCAATGTGATTATCAAAGGAGAGACTACTGTCCACCTGTGTCCCAAGGTCTCTTATCACACCTTTGGTGTTAAGTAGTCTACCAGCTATGTGGTAGCTCATGGGTACAGAGTTTTTACCAAAGGGAATGACAATGCACCTTTTGGCACTGAGCTTGAGGCCATGGCTTTGACACCAGGCATCTGTCTCAGTGAGGCCCTTTTGTAGGATGTCCACATTGTTAGGAGTTTCAATTATGGCTCCTAGTTTACAGTCATCTGCAAACTTCATTAGCCAAAGACCTTCTGTGTTAGCCTGTACTTCAGAAAAGTAGATACCCAGCAGGAGAGGACCCAGGACTGAACCCTGTGGTACTCCACTTGTCACTGGTCTGAAGTCGGATTTGGAGTTTGCTACTTTCACAGTGTGGGTTCTGTCAGTGAGCCAGTTGGCAATCCTTCTTGTCATATAGGGATTTATACCTAGTTAAGTGAGTTTATCTATAATTCCAGAGTGGGGTATGGTGTCAAAAGCCTTGGCGAGATCTAGATAGGCTGTGTGAACCATTTACCCTTGTCTACGGCTTTGGTGACTGCTTCAAAGAAGTCAATCAGGTTTAGGAGACATGATCTGCCTTTTAAAAACCCAGACTGGGTGGGGTACAGAGTTTGGAGATTACCAATGTCTTTGTTTATAAGTTCCATAATGATACATTCCATGGCCTTGCAGACCAGGCTTGTTAGGCTAATGGGGCGGTAGTTCCCGGAGTCCATGGTGGCTCCCCCTTTATAGAGTCGGATAACCGTCGCTGTGCACCATTCAGTGGGCACAAAGCCAGTGGTGAGGCTATGATTGAACATGGTGCTTAGGTGGGGTGCCAGTTCATTCTGTAGTTCATGTAGAATGCAGCCTGGGATGTTGTCAGGTCCCATGGATGCTGTGTTCTTGGCTTTGGGATGTGTAGTTTTTACCTGTGCAGCTGTGATTACAGGAACTTTGCATTCTTCCGGTATAGAGATGGGCCCTTTAGGGGGTGAGGGGGGGGTAAAGTTAGCACTGAACCTATCTGCCAGGATGTTGGCAATATCAGTTTGTTTCTGTATATTTAGTGCCATTGTGCTGTAACTCAGAGCAGATCTGAGTGTTGCCATTGAGATTCTTGACACAGCTATAAAATGCTTTGTGGTTGTCTTTAGAATCAGTGGCAATTTTTTTTCATAACTAGCTTTGGCGGATTTTATGAGGGATCTCAGCTTCTTACTGAGGCTGACCAGGGAATTCTTCCAGTCATGGGATTTTACTCTTTTTTGCAACAGTTTCTTTCTTCTGTTGTAGAGTTTGATCCATGACTAAAAAAAACAGCCAGAAGAAGGTAGTTCAAGTTGTAATGGATTTCCTAGCCCTAACCGAAACCTGGCTAAATCCTACAATAAAAGACTCTGAAATGTTACCATCTAACTGTGGCATAACCAGACTAGACAGACACCACAGAAAGGGTGGAGGGGTAGCTCTACTCTACCCCAACACCATTAATATAACTCTGTTTAAAGGCAACATCCCCACCTTTCCCAACACTGAAATGCTCATATCCATCTTAAACCTTAACAGTACTAAATGTATCTACATTGTTGTCTGTATTTCTCCAGGACAAAATATTCCCATACTACAAGATATTTTATCTTGGTGTTACCAAACCATCAAGCATGAAACTATTATTTTAGGTGATGTTAATATAGATTGCCAATCCATCTCTTCAGAATTACTATCAAACAGTATCAATCTCCATGGTTATTCTCAACGAATTAACTCCTCTACTAGGTACAATAAAGAGTACACTTAACAATCTACCTTAGGCAGCATGCTAGTGTCACATCCTAGTAACTTTATCTCTAGTGGCACGCTGCCAAATTCCCTCAGTGACCACCTACCAACATTTACCATTAGAACCAATGTACACCTACCAAAATCACACTCTAAAATCTGTCTGCAACCTAACCAATTTTACCAAAGACAAATTCAATGAACAACTACTCAAAATAAATTAGTTACCACTAAAACACCTCCCACTAGATGAAGCTGTATATTACTTTAACACCAGCTTTTTAAAAATACTAGACACTATAGCTTCAGTCCACACTAAAATAATCAAAACAAATTCTGCCCCTTGGTTAACCAAGTTTTGCAAAAAAAAGCAAATGAAAAAAGGGATGAAGCCTGGGGTCTCTGGAAGCATAGTAAAAAGAAGTAGAGCTAATACACTTCAAACAATTGCGTAACAAAGAAAAGAAACAGGTTGCCAAAGATAAACAATCATACCATACCCACCTTCAACAAGAGCACAAAACTAACCCTAAAAATGTTGGACTTCTATATCAACCCTACTTAACCCTGGCTCTAAAAACGACCTCTGCCTCTCACTTAATGCTCCTCCATCTCAATTAGCCAAAAATGTCAACAACCACTTCATACAAACCATAGCCAATCTGATCTGTAATATCCCCAAGGCAAGTCCCTCCCCCTCTTAATCTTCAACTCCCCCTGTTAGTGCCACTTCGGCCAGTTCAGATCTTCAACTTAACAGCCAAAAACTTATTTCTGAAAACTCAACAGTGTTCACCTTACAACCAATACCTACAAGCCTCATAAAAAACTGCCGAAACTTATACCCTCTTCTACCTCTGCTGACAAACTCCCTCCCCATTACCTTAAATTAGCTGCCAACTCAATAGATTACTCAATCATATATCATCCCTATTCACAAAGGCGGTAAATCCACTGAACTGACCAACGTATGACCTATTGCCATTCTATCTCCCATCTCTAAAATATTAGAAAAATGTATCCACCAACAGGTAATGAAATACTTACTGCAAAGCAACCTCCTTACACATACCTGTCACGGTTTCCACCCAGGTCATAGCATATCCACAGCCCTCCTATCCCTTACCGAATCAATAAACAGAGCTTGAGACACAGGTAACTTGGTATCTGCCATATTTCTCAACCTTTCCAAGGCATTTTATGCCATCTCACATTCCATACTCTTGCACAAGCTCTAATATCTTGACCTTACCCCTTCCACCTTGCAATGGTTCCACAGTTAGCTGCACAAGCAAAAATAAGCAGTAAAATCATCATCATCAGCTCCTCTTTTTCCCATTTTTCTACATGGTGTCAGGGTATTGTATTAACTGTCACCAACTCTCTCGATTCAGTGCCACACTCCTGCCTTCTTCAACACTCATGCCTGACTGTCGCAGATCTTCTTTCACACAATCCATCCACCTCTTTGCTGGACGTTCTCACTTCCTCTTACCTTCTTCCTGTCTGTCCCAAATTTTCCTCACCAGATTGTCTTCTGCTTTTCTACACACGTGTCCAAACCATCGTAATCTGTTCTCTTTGATCTTTTCTACAATAAGAGCTACTTTGGCTTCTGCTCTTATGTCTTCATTTCTTCATCTGTCCCATAGTGTGCATCCTACCACCTTTCTCAGGTACTTCATTTCCATCACCTCTAGCTTCTTCAGCTATTCTGCCTTTACTGCCCAGGTTTCTGTACCATACAGTAGGACTGGATGCACCACTGTCTTGTACACCTTACTTTTCAGCTACTTTGGCATTCTTCTGTCATAGACTACACCTTATTATACTCTATGTCAGTTGGCTGCAGCCCCTCTGCTTCTAGCTTTGCTCTCTTCATACAGACTACCCTTCTCCTCAACTACCCCTCCCAGATACTTAAAACTATTTACCTGTTTGACTATCTTCCCTTCTATCTCTATTCTCAACTTCTTCTGATTTCCCCAATTTGCTGCCATGGGTCTATATTATAACATAGAAGTTTTAAAACTTCGAATGTTATAATATCGAACCATTTAGATTGAAAGACTATAACATCGAACACTCAGAATAGCGAATTTTTTCCCAGGGCAAAAATTGGCTGTTCTGACAAACATACACACAACACAAGCACACCAAAATAAATAATCCACACACATACACTTCACAAAACCCTACACTAAACTAAACAGCCAAGCTCCTCGTGGTCCTGCAGAGTGGTGCTAGCAGCAGAGAGGCTAAAAGAGCGACTGCTAACCTGATAAAAGTGTTTTTTTTCCTGCTACTACCTGGGTGACTGTCCAATCTAGCTAAACTGCAAGTATTTCTGCTACTTGAACTGTTTTAAACTGTTTAAAGTTGTTTTTGCATCTGCACTTTTAAAGTTTGCCCTGTTTGTTGCATTTACCTGTTGAGGCTACACACTCAAGTGCGCTAGCCTGTGTTACATATTTATTGCAATTTCCTGCTGTTTGTTGCAAAAAAGAAAAAAAAAACAAAAAAATGATCCTTGTTTCCCGTCTTTCCTGACCTAGAATAGTCCAAATACAGGCTTTGCTGTATTTTGGACTTTTGGAAAGTTCCTGTGTTGCCCATTCCCTTTCTTGGATAAAGGGAGGCTTCTTTGGTCACCAGTGGCAGTGGGGAGCTTAGAGCAGCCTATCTATCCCTGAAGGAGTGTTCTCAGCACGAGAATCTGGTAGTCTATTGGCTGTTTTGGGCCAGTTTCTAGCTCTTTCAAGTCCCCCTGTATAAAACCCACTTTGGCACGGTTTTTGCGCTTGTTACTACTCAGCCAAGCTCCTTGTGGTCCTGCAGAGTGGTGCTAGCAGCAGAGAGGCTAAAAGAGCAACTGCTTACCTGATAAAAGTGTTTTTTTTTCCTGCTACTACCTGGGCGACTGTCCGATCTAGCTAAACTGCAAGTATTGCTGCTTCTTGAACTGTTTTAAACTGTTTAAAGTTGTTTTTGCACCTGCACTTTTAAAGTTTGTCTTGTTTGTTGCATTTACCTGTTGAGGCTACACACTCAAGTGTGCTAGCCTGTGTTACATATTTATTGCATTTTCCTGCTGTTTGTTGCAAAAAAAAAAAATATCCTTGTTTCCCGTCTTTCCTGACCTAGACTAGTCCAAATACAGGCTTTGCTGTATTCTGGACTTTTGGAAAGTTCCTGTGTTGCCCATTTCCTTTCTTGGATAAAGGGAGGCTTCTTTGTTCACCAGTGGCAGTGGAGAGCTTAGAGCAGCCTATCTATCCCTGGAGGAGTATTCCCAGCCAAAGAATCTGGTAGTCTATTGGCCATTTTGGGCCAATTTCTAGCTCTTTCAAGTTCCCATGTATAAAACCCACTTTGGCACTGCTTTGTGCGATTTTGCGCATAGCACAGCATCAGGCAGCTCTGCTTAATTGGGTTTAAACCATTCTCGGCTCCACAAAGTCTGCTCTTCACTTTTTCCCTTAGAACTGATCTAGTTCTCATAATAAACACCCTATTCCTACTCTAAAGCCTGGCACTTGCTCACTAAAGCAATTATATAAGTCAGCACTAAAAAATTAAAAGCACTACACCCTCACAAACTCCCCTTGAGTACCTTGTTCCCCACTGGCCCTTTTTTTCAATTATTAAGGAATTCCCAATACTATTCTAGCATGTCCAAAGGTCAGTTGTCAATCTCCTCTCCGGTCCAGCTGGTGAATCTGGGAATCTTGAGACAATGTTACAACTGCCTCATGTACACAAACAACACTCTCCTCCTCCCAACAAATTCCAACACATGTGAGAGATGCAACCATATAGCCAAACTGGAGGCTAAGCTCTCTTAACTCAGTATTGGCATAACCGGTCAGGAGGAGAAGGAAACCACACTCACTACAATTTCAGTCTCACATAGACCTACCACGACAGCAAACCAAACACATAAACACACAAAAACATACTCGGAGGCTCTAAATAAAGATGTGCCTAAGCAGCAGAGACCTCCAAAGCAGACACCCAAGCAACCGCTACCCCAAAACAAAATACGTGCAACACATAGCTCACAAAGCCAGTGTGCCGAACAGTCACAGCCCTTAAGGCTAAACAACACACCTGATACACTTGTACTAGGTGACTCTATTATCAGGCACACTGACGTCCCGCTCACCAGGCTGAACAAGGAGAAGGTCACAGTGAGCTGCCTGTCGGGCGCTAGGATCCGCCACATAACACAAGCACTCAGGTCACTGCAAGGCAAGTACAAATATGACTCAGTCATTGTCCATGCTGGTGTGAATGACCTGAGATGTACCTCCCTGGACTACATGAAAAGAGACATAGAGGAGCTCTCTGAGCATGTAGCCCAGGCCGGTATGACCCTGTCCTTGAGTAGCATCTTACCCTCACCAAGAATTATGCCACAATATGAAGACAAGATGATCAATTTCAACAATTGGCTTAAGTATTGGTGTCATTCAAAGGGGATTCAATGCCTGTCAGCCTGGGATGACATGCTCGACAAGCCACGATGCTTCACTAGGGACGTCTTGCACCTGTCACCCGTGGGCTTTTGGATATTGGCAAAGGCTCTTGCCACCCCCATAGTGCCTTTTTTAGGCAAGGCTCAAAAGACAAACCCACCTCCATAGGTATCACAAGGGATAAGAAACTAAGAGTAATGCTATTCAATGCCAGAAGTCTAAACCTCAAGATGCATGCACTCGAAACTCTCCTTAGCATGGAGAACATTGATATCTTTGCAGTAACAGAAACCTGGTTCAAGGCTCCCGAGAGCACCCTAGCACTACCAGGTTATACCTCATACCATGCTTTTCGGCCCCCAAACCTGGACCGAACCACAAAAGGAGGGGGAGTATCAATATTCGTCAAAGATACCCACTCCTCCAGGTTGGTGGCACAGCACGAAGCATCAGAGACTATCCATGTGCAACTAACAGTGGGTAAAACTGCCTTCCAGTTTATAGCCTGCTACAGACCACCCTCCCAAACCCAGGAACCCCACTCGGCCTTCCCGAGAACACTGGAAAATATGAAGGTCTCTCCAAACACCATTATATTGGGCGACTTCAACTACCCAAACATAGACTGGGAGCATTACTCTAGCTCCAACACCCTAGCCCAAAGGTTCCTAGAATTTATAAACTTAAATGCTATGGAACAACTTAAGATCAGACCATAAACTAATCTCACTGGATATCCACATCCCGACCCCACCCCCTGCCCAGAAAACCACAGTGAAAAACTTCTCTAAAGCAAATTTCACACTCCTCAAAACCGAGGTGGAATCCTTCAAAGCCCCCGGGCCTGTGGAAAATATGGCCCAGACCGCAGAATCCTTTATAAACGCATTCTATAAACACCCTCAGGAATGCATGGATCATGCAATCCCAAATAAAACCAAGACCCAATCCTCCAAAGGCAGGCGTCCTGTCTGGTGGACCCCAGCCATAAACAAACTATACAATAGAAGGAGGAAGCTACTACATGATAGAGCAAAATCCCAAAAAGGGAAGGCATCTCTGATCAGTATTAGCAAAAAACTATGGGCACACATAAAATCATCTAAGGCCAGCTTTGAGAGAAAAATTGCACAGGACACTAAGGATAATCACAAGGCTTTCTTTAGTTATGTTAGGAACCTGGGTGGGAATTCCCAGATATGCTCAGAATTAGTCCAAAATGACAAAAAATGCACCGAACCCACAGACATTGCCAACATCCTAGCTGACAGGTTCAGCTCAAACTTCTCCCCCCCTCCCTACCAAAAGGGCAAATATCTATCCCAGCAGAGTGCAGCCCCCCTGACATCTCAGATGCTCAGGTAAGAGCCGCCCTCTCCAAAGCAAAAAACACAGCATCAATGGGACCAGATGGTGTCCCGGGCTGCGTCCTACATGAACTCCAAGAAGAGCTAAACCCAAACATAAAACTACTGTTCAATCTCAGCCTTACTACAGGATATGTACCCAAAGAGTGGCGTACAGCAACATTGGTCCCTCTCCACAAAGGTGGTGCCTCAACGGATCCTTTAAACTATAGCCCCATAAGCCTGACTAGCTTGGTCTGCAAAGCTATGGAAAGGATCATCATGGACCACATAAATAAAGATATTGGGGACCTACAGACACTGGATCCTACCCAGTTTGGCTTTGTTAAGGGCAGATCCTGCCTCTTAAACCTGGTCAATTTCTTTGAAACAGTCACCAAAGCCATTGACGAGGGGAAGGTGGTCCACACAGCCTACCTGGACCTCACAAAAGCCTTCAATACAATACCACACTCGGGCATTATAGATAAGCTCACCAGCTTAAATATAAACCCCTATGTCACTAGATGGGTTGCAAACTGGCTCAAGGACAGAACCCACATGGTTAGAATTGCTGGAGCCATGTCAGACTCCAAAACAGTTACAAGTGGCATCCCACAAGGCTCAGTCCTGGGACCCCTCTTGTTCGGTATATATTTCTCGGAGGTACAGGCCAACATGGAAGGACTGTGGCTGACCAAGTTCTCATATGACTGCAAACTAGGCACCATAATCGACTCTCCAGCTGACACAAGCATCCTCCAAAAGGGCCTCATAGAAACAGACAACTGGTGCCAGAGTCATGGCCTCAAGCTAAACACCAAAAAGTGTATAGTCATCCCCTTTGGCAAAAACAAAGTGCCCACAAATTATCACATAGGTGGAAATCCATTAAGTACGGAAGAAGTAATTAGGGACCTGGGGACCCAAGTTGATAGCAATCTCTCTCATTTGAAAACCATGTGGCCAAAGTGGTTAGAAAAACATTTTATATAGCCCACCTAATCATGAAGGGATTCACATCTAGATCAGGGGAGGTCATCATGCCTCTTTACTCATCCCTCATCAGGCCCATAATTGAGTACAATGCCCCTTTTGGGATGTACCTTACCAGACACCTGCAGCAACTGGAAAGACCCCAAAAGTACCTCACCAAGAGGATCAAAGGGCTCAAACAGATGCCATATGCTGCCCGGTTAAAGAAACTCCAGCTCTACTCAGTGGCATACCGCCTGCTCAGAGGCGATCTGTGCATGACATATAAAGCCATGTTCAACCCGGAATTAATGGACATGCTGCACCTCAGAAAATCCAAATCCCATCGAGCTATGCGCTCGAGAGACTTGAACCTCAGCACTGAAATAAATAGGACATGCTGGAGGGACAGATTCATAACCCAGAGGTCTCTTCACTCTGGAATAAAATCCCAGTCCAGGTTAGGCAGAGTCCCTCATTGACTCTCTTCAAGAGGAATCTTGATGAGTGGATGGAGATTGTAGGTTTACCCTGGGTATCACTTCTGTGTCACTGTTAGACAGAGGCACAGTATACTAACCTCGAAAAAGGGCATAGCAAAATTCATTTAAAATGGGTGGCGAAAGCCAAACACACTCTGGCTAGGCTTATAAATGCCCTAGGGCAGATAGCCTAGTATGAACCTATGAACCTATACATACACTACTAGCTATCCACTTACCTTAACCCAACCTTAACCCTAAGGTCTGTAACTACCGCACAATCACCTTACCCACTCCCTAACCCTAAGGTCCCTATCGCACACTCACCTTACCTGCTCCCTAACCCTGAGGTCTCTATCGCACACTCACCTTACCCACTCCCTAACCCTAAGGTCCCTATCGCACACTCACCTTACCTGCTCCCTAACCCTAAGGTCCCTAACTATCCCACACTCACCTTAACCCGATCTCTTTGCACACTTACCTTAACCCGGTCCATAACCTTCACTCCACAGTCGAGGAAATAGCGAAGCTGCAGAAATGGCCCACCAAATACTTTCCCTAGGAAAGTATTCGATATTCTGCAGCTTCGCTATTTTCAGCGTTCGGTGCATAGGGTTCGATATTGTAACATTCGAAGTTTTAAGACTTCGATGTTATAATATAGACCCGCTGCTATTACCACTGTCTTATCTGTGCTTAGTTTCATCCCATGTGCCTTCAGATTTGCATTCCATTCTCCTACCCTTTGCTGAAGTTCTAGCTCAGAGTCTGCCTGTACTGCCACATCATCTGCATAACAGCAGCTTTGTTGATTCGTATTATGTGGTTCATACTATGTGGTTCATACTAGGCTAACTGCCTTTGGGGGCCATTTTAAGCCTACCCAATTACTACATGTAAGAATCAAACCTTGTACCTTGTGACTGTAAGGTAAACACCCTAACCATTATACCAACCTCCCACCCCTCCAACCTGTTAGCTAATGTAGTCCATCAACAGTATGAACAGCAGTGGGCTCAGAGCTGAACCCTGATGTACACCCACTCCCACTGGGAACCTTTCTGTGAGGCCAAATACTGTTTGTACTTAAGTCATTGGGTCCTTGTACATAGCTTGCACTAATTCTACCAATGTTTCTGGGACTTCAAACCACTGCAGTACTGCCCAGATTAGCTTTCTTGGGACCTTGTCATATGCTTTCTCCAACTCTAGGAATGCTCAGTTGGATTCTCTCCTCATCTCTAACTTCTTCTCAAGTATCTGTCTCAATGCAAACATCGGGTCAATTGTGCTGCATCCTGATCTAAATCCAAACTGCTCATCTCCCACCTTACATTCTACTACTCTGCGTATCCATTTATCAATCACCCTCTCCAGAACTTTCATGCAATGTGATAGGAGTTTGAAGCCGCTGTACTGCCTACATTGTGTATGTCCCTTTTGTTCTTGTACACTGGCACAAGTATGCTTATTCTCCAGTCATCTGGGATATGCCTTTCTCTCCACACTGTGCTTAGTACCCTCAGGAACCATTTTCCCCATCTCACCCAGCATCTTTATCATACCTGCTGTCACCTCATCTGAGCCTGCTGCTTTCCCTGACTTCATCTTCCTTAGTTCTGTTCTTTCTTCTTTTAGGGTGGGCTCCTCTTCTTCTCTCATCGTAGGCTGTTTCTGGGGCAGTAGCTTTTGTGTGGTTTTCTTCATTCAGAAGCTGCTGGAAATACTCCTTACATCTGCCATTGATGCACCCTGGATTGGTGAGCAGGTTATTGCAGGCATCCCTTATGAACAGTGTCTGACTATCTTCTTTATCTTTCTGTCTTTGCCTTGCAACCTGATATAGTTTCTTTGTGCCCCTTACTGAGTCACTTTCCAGATGTTGGTGCAGTGCCTCCGATGCCCTAGTCTTTGCTATTGCAACTTCTTTCTTAACATCTTTGTTAGCCAACCAGTAGTCCTTCCTAGTCCGGTCAATCTTTTCTATCTCCCACTTCTTCCTGCTCTGTTTCTTTATTTTGATGACTTTCTGGACTTCTGGATTCCACTACCAGATTTCCTCATGTACCTTATTTCCATACCTGGCTCAGCCACATGTCGTTTCTGTAGCCCTAACACTTGCTGATTTTAGGTGTTGCCATTCTTCTTCAATGCCACATATTTCCTCCTCTTCTTGGGGTGCTAGAGCCCTGAGTAATTTCTTGAACTGCACTTTCTCAACAGTCAACTTCCAGGTCTTCATCCTGGTCTCTGTTAACCTTAGAGCCTTCTCTTATCACTGCTTGAAGCTGATTGTGGCAACTAGTGGTTTATGCTGTGGGCCGACTGTTTCACTGGGGATGACTTTGCAATCATGGATTCTACCCCACTGCATTTTCCTTACCAGGAGGAAGTCTACCTGAGTTGCATGTTGACTACTCTTGTATGTGATCTTGTGACTGTCTCTCTTTCTGAACCATGTGTTGGCTACTATCAAGCCATTTGCCAGACAGAAGTCTAGAATGGCTTCTCCTTCTTCATTCCTGTTGCCCCACTCATGTGGACCCAGGCAGTCCTCATATCCTGTTCTGTCTGTCCCGATATGTGCATTCAAGTCACCCATTATCAATACCAATTCATGTTGTCCTGCTTTATTTAGTAGGTCCTGCAATTGCTCTCTGATTGCACTCTTTTCTTCACTATCACAACCCTGCTGTGGGGCATAGGCTGAGATTATGAATACTGCCTTATCATTATACTGATGTCTGACTGCCATGAGTCTGTCATTAATTCTGATGATATCCCTTACTGCCTTCTGAAGCCTCTCTCTCACCACAATTCCTACACCATTTCCAGCCTGCCCTCCACCTGAATAGTAGACTCTGGATACCAAGCCAAGTGGCTTTGCTGCACTGCCCTTCCATCTCATCTCTTGGATACATAGGATGTCTAGCCCCCTCCGTATCATCATGTCATCCACTTCCAAGCTGCGTCCTGACAGTGAACCTATATTAAGAGTAGCAATTCTCAGTTCATGTTTGGCAGGTTGGTTGGATTTACATCCAACTTCCGCTCAACAGAGCTATCCCACGTAACCCAGGCTGGGCAACTAGACACCGGCCAGCCAGTAGCTTATTGACCCAGAGGTGCTGGGTTTTATGATGGGCACACACTGGCCATTAGGGGCACATATACCCCTCCCACCGTTAGCAAGGGTCCCTGGTGTGGGTCAGAGTAGGCCGGGTCCTCAACCCACTTATCACTGGTAACTACACATGCCCATTTTTGGCGACATTAGTCAACATGACCGAATCACCTAGAGCCATATTTTACACTGTCGAGTGGCTAGCCCTGCCACGGCGGGTTAGTCTGTGATCCGTGTTCCCCTATCTTGAGGATACTGCACACCACAGTAGATGCTCAAAGCAGTTGGTCTGTACAACTCTTCCCCCTATTGTGCACCTAAGCAGTAAAATGGCTAAATGAAATTTCTTCCTTTTTACACAACCCCTTTGGAGTCCCACAAAGATCTATACTTGGACCCCTGCTCTTCAATATATTCACAAATGACCTACATACTGCCTCATCCACTGGAACACTCATACATTATACAGATGACTCCACTATTGTCTGCAACTCTGCTACACCCAACTTCTCACAATTATGCAACATACTTTTTCTGCATTCGAATCCTGGCTCACTGACTATCAACTTTTCCTGAACCCACAAAAAGCTAAACTACTCCTCTTCCTCCCAAAAAAACCTCTCCACTGACAGAAACTAATTCAAAATATATACAACTGCTAATACTATTCTCGGAATAGCCCACCACACTAAACTGCTATGTGTAACTCTTGACGATCAGTTAAAGTTTGATCTCCATGTCCAACAAAATATAAAAAAAAAAAAACACCAAAAACTTGGCATTCTCTACACAAGGAAAAATTCCCTGACTGCATCAACCAAGATTACCCTAGAAAAACCTTCCTACTACCCTCTCTACTCTACGTTGCCTCTATCTTCTCTAACCTACAGACTTCCACTAGATCCAAAATGGAACAATGCTACAACAAAGTGGCAAAGTTTGCCATAAATTCCAAAACCAGTACACATCATTGTACACCGCTGCAAATGCTAGACTGACTAGAACTCACCAATCACCTCATCAATATCCAACTCACAACACTACAAAATATAATCTATAAGCCTCTAGCCTGCACTGCCCTGAACAACATCATCAAACCTTACAACTTCAGCAGAGCTCTCAGGTCTGAAGATAAGAAGCTTCTTGTCATCTTCAAAGCCTCTAAATACTTGGGCAGAGCTTATGCTCTCACAGTGTAGCTAATGCATGGAACTCACTCCCACCATTGACCAGAAGAATACCTAATCTTGTACCTTTCAAAAAATCCCTAAAGCAACATTTTAACAATTCTTAGCTGTGCTCATTCTCTACTCCTCGATAATCTCTCATGCACTTCCCCTCCCCCCTTCTATATGTCCTACCTTCCAGAATTTCTCTTAGATGCTTCTTTCTACTCACCAAACACTACCAAATGCCAACAGTCCTCTAAAATTCTTTAATCTAATAATCCACCCTCTATTCTCCTGTAACAATGCCTTCCCTGTATCATTATAACGTGACTAACAACCACAGCATAAAATAAAGTACTACAACAACTATCTACCATAGTGACCCTTCAAAGTCTGTAGTGACATCCTAAGGACAGGTTGTATAATGTATTATATGCTTGTTTCCTCTGTCAACACTTAAAACACTGTAGTATCACTATAAAGTGACTAACATAAACACTGTATACAATAAGGCACAACGTTTTTAACTACAGTGTAGATCATAGAGATCCTTCAACAGATCGTACTAATATCCCAAGGCCAGGACCTATAACACGTAGTATATGTATATATGATTATTTCTTCTGCCAATATTTAAATGCAGATTTGTGTCTTTTCACATGTATCTGTAACAACTTCTTTCTGTATAGTGTTGATTTTGTACTGCTGTGTATCTGTAACATCTTTTTTGTATATTATTGATCATGTACTGTTGGAGCTTTTCTCCCAGGGCCTCCATTAAAAAGAGGTTTTCTGAACTAGATGGACCATCCTGGTAAACAAATGTCAAATAAAAGGAAGTGTGTGTGTGTGTGTGTGTGTGTGTGTGTGTGTGTGTGTGTGTGTGTGTGTGCGTGTGTGTGTGTGTGTGTGTGTGTGTGTGTGTGTGTGTGTGTTCACACGCAGGGTCCCTATCACTTTATCGAGTATGTGAATATCGAACGCTTACATCGTTGAATACGCGTGTGAGTGTGTGTGTGTGTGTGTGTGCGTGCGTGCGTGCGTGCGTGTGTGTGTGTGTGTGTGTGTGCACGAGCATGTGTTTGTATCTGCAGAAAGTAAAATACAGCAGGTAATATAAAAATTACTGTCTAATCAGGTGATTAAGGGGGCTCCAGAAAGACAGAGGTGAGGCCTAACTTCAAGGTTACTAATAACCTATTCCATCTACGTCGTCTCAGGAAACTTACCTCCAGCATTTGGATGAGGCTGTTTTCTCTGTACTGTTAGACTGCATTATAGTTTTGCAAATTTTCCCATTTCTTCCTTTCACTTTAAATCTTATTTAGAGAGGACACAGCAGTGTATGCATGTGTGTGTTTCTTTTGGAGGTATCAATCCTTATTTGTTATTCAGTCCACTGTTAACTCTCTGATGATTTACTTTAACTAGTTTTCTTCCATTGTTCAGTGATGTTTAACTTAATCACAGTTGTATTATTATTTATTGATGTACCTTTTTACTGTGGAATTAAATCTTAAGCCAAAAATGATTCTAAATATAATTGTTTGAATGACCAGACTTTGGAGAATGGCACAAATCCAGTTCCAATGTAGAGGATCTGGCTGAAGGACACCACATGCAGTTTACAGGAAACAATAAGATATAACCTCTTGCCAGGGATTTTGATGACTCATTGTGCAGAGTTTCACAACCAAAAATCACCTTAGTAATGCAGGGTTTTGTGGAACTTTGGTATGATTCAATCTTATCTTTCTAATAGTAAACAAACAATATCTTCCATTTATTTTTTAATAATATAATATAAAAACATTAGTTTATAAGTATATCTGGAAAAAACACCATTGTCCATGTGCTTCATTTCACAGCTGAGTTATTTCCACCAAGAGCCTGCTTTGTACAGTTTCCCCAACGTGCAAATGTTTTGTCACATAAACTATTCTGGTTGGCACCTGATCTGTGAAACACTATTGGCATGGCTGTCAACCAATCAGGGACAAATCTCAACAGAATCAGGGACAGATCCAGAAATAATTAGGGTCAAGCAGGGACACTTCTAAAATATCATTATGATTAACCTGAGACATTGACAGAATAGGAGGGTGTGAATTAATATACATTTTCTGAAAGAAAACAAGATTTAAGCCCAGCATTGCATTTCTTGAATAGATTTGCATCCTGGATTTGAAATATGTGCCACACAAGTTGCTCAGTCACCAGGAGAAGAACTAATAGAGCAGAGGATTGGAGACTATCTCAGTAGGAATGTTAAAAGTGTACAAATGTTTCCTACATAATTTGCCTTTTGCAGAATCCTCAATATCCTGAATTTCTTTTTTTAAATATAACATTCTTTATTCATATAAAATGTACACTTACAGTGACATGAAGTACAGTAGACACATGAAACAAGTTAACACACAGCAGCACCCTCCTAGCAGAACCTTATCCAGTAACAGCTCTATAGTAGAAAGGTCCTTATCAATATCCTGTAAACTGCACAGTTAGAGAAGAAAGGGTCATGACATGATGGCGCAGTGATAAAATAACACCCCCCACTCACTAGCTCTAGTGCACTATATCAACACAGCATGCATTTCAAAGCAGCTTAATACACCGGGCAGAAGAAAGCCAAATCATAATCACAGTATTAATACAGTTAGACAGCATGGAATGTGACGTGATACATTATAGTGAAATTTGCTACTGCAATGGAAAAGAACAGAAATGCAAACACTGCAGATCACTGTCAGGCTGATTTATGTACTTGAGATTGCTGATGAAGATGCAGATTAGTTTTATTTCCATTCTTCAGTTTTCAAGATTCGGTTCATTTAGACAGTTTCAGTGACTGAGGGACAACATCAAGGCTGAAAGGGATAATGCAATAAGGATTTTCTTGTGGTACAGACTAAGGCTGGAAGAAAAAAAAATCCAAGTAAGCATTCTTCCTAAATAAGATAGCTAATAAAAAGTAGAACAGAGCCTGTCTCAGAATGAATCTTGTCTGAAACCTTAATGCATTATGGGCAGGACTAAAATGTGTAGAGTATCATTGAATTCCTCCACACACTGTTGCACCAAGAATAACTTTGTTGATACATGCAGATAAGAGTTCAGCAATCAACATCATGACAGATTTTAAGACAAACTGAAATAAGCCTTGTTGAGGCACTGGAAGTGAGACAAAAATCTATAAGTCTGAGGGAATTCAGTGGTAAGGTGCATGCTTTGCCCAAACTGCAGTTAATGCTATTAGGAGAACAAAAACATATAAAGCTGGTATGGCCCTAGAACATTTGGCCATTCTGTCACACATTTAAACAAGAAGTCTGCCTGTAGAATCAATGTTGGTGTTTTTGGCAATCTTTGTTGGCGCTGGTATATAGTCAGAGCACAGCTGGGTGGAACACCCAATCAACATTGAAGATACCCCTTAAGTAAGTGACCCATTCAACAGTAGGGTGGTCTGAAATCATCTTGTGTTTCAGCTTATATATTTGTCAATAAATTTGCCACCTCAGGGGTTATGTAAGTGTTATGGAAAACAGCTGTATTATGGGAGGCAATGTACACTTCAGAGATTGCATTGAATCTGCAGATTACAGCTCCATGTGTTGGATACAGTACAGCCTGCTTCCTCAGTCACAAAGCCACAGCCTGTACTGAAATAGACTTCTACCCTCTAATACTCAGTGCTGCAATAGTATAACCTGTCTGCATAATGGCAATAGAAGACTAACCCTATTAGAAGGTGCTCACAAGTCATACAATAATGAATAATGGTGAGCAGAGTAAAGAAATAAAACAACACGCAAAACTTATACGGTATATGATGAGCAATAAATTTAGTTAACTCAAAAGTACCCTAGAAAAATACATAAAATAATCAATGGCAGTAACCATCTGGAACTGCATAACTAAAGGTATATTTATGAATTATTATAAATTATCACTGATAAGTTCTGCGCTGTTACAATAAGTCTTGTACTTTTTATGGAAGGCCACACTGGCCACAGCTGCACTAGTAAGAATAACCCAGTAGTCCTTGACTAAAACTTGAAGTGTACCTGGATAATGCATCTGTAATTTTAGAGAAGCTGTTATTAGCCTGGAGCAAGTGTGTTGTATTGGCTTCTTTTCATTTGCATCCAAAGGTGAAGGCCGACTTCAAATTACAGTGTTCATGTTGGGTGCTCTTTTTAGTTATGTTATGTTATGTTTGATAGGGTTATTTTCACGTTTGTGATGTTGGCTAACTATGGCTATTCAGTGATTTAACATTCGCTGATATAAATACTCGCTGAAATGTACATTCACTGTTTTGCCATCGATGAATAGCAGTTTGCGGAATTTACTCTTAGTGGTTTAACATAGTCCTGATTTTGCTATATCAGCAGGTTTGTCAATTTGCATTGCCTAAAAGAATCACTATGGGGTGGATCAAGTTTTAGCCAGAATTCAGAAACCTAGAGGGGAAAGAAAGCAATTTTGATATATCTTTTGAGCAGATTAATGAAATACATAAAAATGTTACTGAATTTAACAAAAAAAAAACAGCAAGAACACCCGTAGTTATTCAATCCCATATGGACTGGAAAGGTTTTCATGACAAAAATGAAGCATATTTATATAGTTTTGTACTGCCATGTTAACCAAAACCATGGTTAAAACAGAAAAAAGAGAAATACTGTGACATCATGGATTCTATTAAGAAAATTATGGATGCTGATAATATTTATACAGGAGGATAGGATGCTAAAGAGGATTAAAAAATAAATAATAATGCTACGATTCATAGACCAAGTGTTATTACTGAAGTTAATTATAGAGGAGTGGAACATTGTTATGACTTTCCTAAATAATTTTATTTTTGTTTAGAATTAGGACATTTCATGAAGGACTTACAGTGTGCTAAGCAATACAGGACAGAGGTTTACCCAAACAGAACTGAGCACCCTTTTGTAAAAAGCACTTACAATCTGGACATTTTTGGATGGAATGGGAAAAAAAAAGCTGATGAAGTAGAAAGACAGTGAAATGAAACTTGGGGATTTAGAAATCAGGGAAATAGTGAACATTGAAATGGCTGAAAAATATAAATGTTGATTAACAAAATTAGAACAGAGAAAAGGACATGTTTTTGTACTTACATTCTGAGTCAAAAGGAAAATGTGAAGAAGAAGAAGGAATAAGACATTTTAGAATAAGACATGAGTGTTAAAAAATGAAATGAAAGCTGGAAGACATACAGTAACTGAAAAAGCTAACTATTTTTTTCATCTCTGTTACGGTAAATCATATCAAGACAAATGTACAAATACTGGTTTGCAGTAGTTATGAATCAATATCGAGGCATTTTCATAGTATATACGATTTAATGCACTTGAAGAGAAGTGAAAGTTTGAGATTAAGTGGGGTTGTTCTGTTAAGTGCTCATTTAGACAGAACATTCTGGTGTGTTAAGGTGCTCTACAGGTAGATGAAGTGTGACTCCATGAGGGTCAGTTTCTCAAGGCACAAGATGCTGAGGAGCAGGACCATAAATGCTGTTTTCCATAGGAAATGTTTCTAGTGGGAGTTTTCTAAGTGTGCACTGACAGTGGTGCTCATTTTCATATCTTTCGCCCTTCTTTGAGTTGGTGCAACCATGGAGCTGGTCTATATAGGTTTGGTGGTGTGAGAGGCTTGCACCCCACATTGGGGTTTCGTTTTTAAGCATTTTCTACTTATGGTGTGAGTTTTTGTTGAATTTGATAATCTGGGTTTTGTTGTTCCATATTCAATAGTGAAAACAGTGTATTATTGTTATTACTATTATCATTATTATTATTATAAGTATATCATAAATAAGGGCAGTGCCTTCGGAAAAGGAGACGTTATCACCTCCCTGTACTCTTCACTCTTTAGGCCAATAATTGAGTACAACGCCCCTTTTGGTATGTACTTTTCAAAGCATCTGCAGCAATAGGAGAGACCACAAAGGTTCCTCACAAGGAAAATTCAAGGTCTTCAGCAGTTATCCTATGCTGATCAGCTGAAATCACTGTCACTTTATTCTGTTTCATACAGACTACTCAGAGGCGATTTCTATGTTGCATATAAGGTGATCTTTAACCCTGCTTTATTGGAAATGCTTCACATCTGCAAGTTAAATGGCACACGGGTTACTTGATCTAAGGACCTAAACCTGGTATGTGACATCAGTAGAACCTGCTGGAGGAACAGATTGGTCTCCCAGAGGTTAGCACACCTTTGGAATGGACTCCCACTTCACATCAAACAGAGCACCTCACTGACCCTCTTCAAACGCAGTCTGGATGATTGAATGGGTAACCATAAATTCACCCCAAGGATCCTACCTATGTCCCTCTTGGAAATGGGCAATAGGTGCTGATTGTGGTAACACGGATAAATTTGGCTAGGCTTGTAAGGGCCCTCAGGCCATTAGCCTAGTAACTTTCTATGATCCTAATATGTGTATTATTATTTAAGATGTCATTAAACCTTTTGCTTTAAACATTTAGAAGTATGTTTTTAGCATACACTACTATTATTGAGCTGGAGAGTTTAACTGTTTTAGAAGGCAGAAGGAAGGGGAATAGTTACAGCAACAGGAGTCTGGAAATGATAAAAAAAAGATATCCATATAATGGAAAAAATTAATTAATGTACAAAATAAAACTGGCAAACAAACAGATGAAGACTGATTATATCAAATGTTGTAGGAATGCTGACATAGTGAGAATCACATGCAAACTAATATGTTTTTCGGATCAGAAAGCTGTTAAGGGTGAATTTAGTTGTGGTCAGAAGAGAACAGAAATAGGATGAGGACTAAAGAGACTAAGCGGTGAATTTGTATATCAAGATAATATTAAAGAAGTGTTTAATTATTATGGGAGGATATTTTACAAGGTAGAATGTTCTGTAGTGTAGTGATTATCACATCTGCTTTACACCCAGAAGGTCCTGAGTTCAATCCCTAGTAGAACCATTATTCTCCCAGTGATAAGCAAAGTCATTTTAAGGGTATGAGGTTCACATAGTGGTTAAGGTGTTTACCTTACAGGCACAAGATGCAGAATTTGAGTCTCACATGGGTAATTGGCTGGGGGTGGAATGGCCAACAAGGGTAGTTAGCCTATTACTAATTTATTGTCTCTAATGGACACAGGTAACCTGTAAATGGTTCATCTCCCAGGCCAATGCTTACACTTATCAAGCATATCCGAACTTGTCAGTGATTTGGGATGCATGGTTAGGTTTAAAAAGGCCCTTGTGGTCATTAGCCTAGTAAACACCTATGAACCTATGAACTTTATGTGTTATAATTTGAGGTTATATTAGTAGGGACCAAAAATAAACTGACCAAGTCCTAAAAGAGCTATCAAAAGATAAAAATACTAAACAAATGGGTCTTGACAATAACCCTGGGTATATCTTAAATAGCGTGAAGCATGATTTTGCCACATCCCTAACAACAGTGCTCAACCTCAGCCTCCACACTGTTTTTTGTTTTTAGCAAATGGAGAACAGGTACATTCATTCCCTTGCATAGGGAGGACCTTCCCCAGACCCAGGCAATTACAGACCCATAAGTCTTACCAGCCTCATATGCAAAGGTATAGAAAAACTTTATTTATTTATTTTACATTTGTTGACCGGGCTAGTCTAGCTGGATATATGTCCATTTTCAGTAGAGGCCTGGGGAGATAAGCTCCAATCAGTTCAGATGAAGTTCACATATACAGCAGTATATATTTAAATTGCAAAAAAAAAGAAAATTTTATTTTATTTTATTTAAAACTTATCATGCAACGAATCAATAAGAGCACATGGCACCTCCAAACACTGGACCCAACTCAGTTTGGATTCATCAAGGGCAGCTCATGCTTACGCAGCCTGGTAGAAAAGCAATGGAGGAAGGTAAACATATACACTCTGCATACCTTGACATGGCCAAAGCTTTAGACTCAATCCCTCACTCAGACATAGTAAAAAAGCTAAATAAAGTGTGAATAAACCCATTTGTCAGCCACTAGATTGCCAAATGGCTCACATATGGGAAGTAGGAAATCAAAACAGGGTAAGTTACTTCCACAAAGAAAGCAGTCACCAGTGAAGTCCTCCAGAGTTTTGTGGTGAGACCTCTCCTGTTTGGCATTTACTTCACTGAAGTAAAAGTCAATACCAAAGGGCTCTGGCTGACTAAGTTTGCTGATGACTGTATGGAAGAAGCAGTTATTGAATCCCCAAATGACTTTGCCATCCTGCAAGAAGGAATGTCTCAAATAAATAACTGGTGCCAAAATCATGGACTGAAACTAATTGGCAAAAAATGCATTATTGTATTATTTGGGAAGTCATCTACACAGGGAAAGTACAGCATTGACATTATACCCCTAAGAGTTGACCCAGTTGTTCAGGATTTGGGCACTTATATGAACAGTGACCTAATTTTCAATTTTCTATTGTTGTACGAAAGTTGTTCTATATTGCACAACTTATAAACAAAGGGATTGTATCTAGATTTATGGTTGCCATTGTCCCCTTTTATTCAGCCCTCATTAGGCCAGTCATTAAGAATAATGCCCCTTTTGGCATGTATCTGTCCAAGCACATGCAGCAACTGGAATGCCCACAGCAATACCTTACTAAAAGGATACAAGGACTAAACAATAGTATATCCTACATGGACTGACTCAAAGCCCTGTCACTATGCCTGAGATCGACTGTTAAGAGGTGACCTGTGTCTAGAATACAAGGCATCCTCAGGGCTGAAACTGATGAATTTATTGCACACCAGCAAGTCAAATGGCATAGGGATCTAAATCTCGTCTGCAACTTCAACAGAGTGATTTGGAGGAAAATGGTAATTTAATTTTTTAATTAATTTTTTAACTATTTTTGGGCTCGGCATGGCCAATATGGTGGGGAGCGACATTGATCTATCCACTAATGAAGATAGTTGTTTCTGACTCAGCACAGCTCCTTGTGGTGTCCTGCAGAGTGCTACAAGCAGCAGAGAGACAAAAGAGAGACTTTAAACAGATTAAGTATTTTTATCTCTGCCTTTCTGCCTGCGACTGCATTTTCTTGCTGAAAAGCGAGTTTCTAGCTATTCTAAGATTTCAAAAGCTTTGTTTTTGCATTTTTACTGCTTTTGCACTTCTATAAGTCATCTTTGTGTTGTTTAACTGTTATAGGCTACGCACTCAAGTGTGCTAGCCTGTTTAAAGCATTTACAGTGTTTCTTCTTAAGTTACTGTTGTTCTGCTGAAAAAAACAAACAAACAAAAAACAAAAAAATATCCTTATTTCCCACCATTTCTGAACTAGAGTAGTCCAGATTTCAGGTTTTGCTGAATTCTGTGCTGTGGTATAAGTTCCTGTGTTGCCCATATCCTTACTTGGATAGGAGGAAGCTTTTCTGCTCACCAGTGAGAGTGGGGAGCTTTGAGCAGCCTATCTGTCCCTGGAGGAGTGGTCTCAGTCCACTGTTTGGCTGTTTTGGGCTAATTCCTATCTCCTTCAAGCTCCCTGCCTTAAAACCTTCATTTGCACGGTTTTGCACGATTTTGCGCACCGCACAGCATCGCACAACGTTGTGCATGTGCAGCATCGTTTAAACAGTTTTAAACTATTCCTGGCTCCACAAAGTCTGCTCTTCAATTTTTCCCTTAGAACTAGTCAAACTCTCAAAGCAAGCACTCAACCTTCCTTTTACAGCCCAGCACTTGCTCAAACCTCAAGTAAGCACTAACAAACTATAGCATTACACCCCCTTATACTATTTAGTAGTATAAGGCTCCCTATTTGTCCCTTCTGGACAATCAATAAACCGGTTCTTTAAACTATTCAGGCATGTCCAAAGGGCAGTTTCAGGTATACTCTCCAGTCCAGCTGGAGAATCTGGGAATCTTGAGGCAATGTTACAATTGCCTTATGTACACAGAGAACCTTCTCTTCCTTCCAAAAAACTCAAATGTATGTGAGAGATGCAACTATACAGCCAAACTGGAGGCAGACCTCTCTCAACCCAAGACTGGCACAGCCAGTCAGGAGGAGAAGGAAATCACTCGCACCACACAACCAGTCTCACATAGACCAATCGTATCAGCAAACAAGACACATAAACACACAAAAACATATTCGGAGGCTCTAAATAAAAATTTGCCAAAGCAGCAGAGACCTCCAAAGCAGACATCCAAGCAACTGCTACCCCACAACAACATTCACGTATCACATACTTCACAAAGTCAGTGTGCCCCACAATCGCAGCCCTTAAGGCTAAAAACCACACCAAATACACTACTAATAGGAGACTCTATTGTCAGGCACACTGATGTCCCGCTCACCAGACTGAACAAGGAGAAGGTCACTGTAAGCTGCCTGTTGGGTGCCAGGATCCGCCACATAACGCAAGCACTCAGGTCACTCCAAAGCAAGTACAAATATGACTCTATCATTGTCCATGTTGGTGTGAATGACCTGAGATGTACCTCCCTGGACTACATGAAAAGAGACATAGAGGTGCTCTCTGATCATGTAGCCCAGGCCGGTATGACCCTGACCCTGAGTAGCATCTTGCCCTCACCAAGAATGATGTCACAGTATAAAGACAAAATGATCAATTTTAACAATTGGCTAAGCTATTGGCGTCATTCAAAGGGGATCCAGTGTCTGTCAGCCTGGGATGACATGCTCGACAAGCCACGTTGCTTTGCTAGGGATGGCTTGCACCTGTCACACTTAGGCTTTCGAATACTGGCTAAGGCTTTTGCCTCCCCCATAGTGCCTTTTTTAGGCAAGGCTCAAAAGACCAAGCCACCTCCATAGACAATACAAGAAACAAAAAACTAAGGGTAATGCTACTCAATGCCAGAAGTCTAAACCTCAAGATGCACACACTTGAGGCACTCCTCAGTATGGAGAAAATTGATATCTGTGCAGTAACAGAAACCTGGTTCAAGGCTCCAGAGAGCACCCCAGCACTACCAGGACTGTGGCTGACCAAGTTCACAGATGATTGCAAACTGGGAGCCATAATCGACTCTCCAGCTGACACAAGCATCCTCCAGAAGGGTCTTACAGAGATGGATACCTGGTGTCAAAACCATGACCTCAAGCTAAATGCCAAAAAGTGCATAGTCATCCCCTTTGGGAACAACAATGTGCCTACAAACTACCACATAGGTGGTAATCCACTAAGTACGGAAGATGTAATTAGGGATCTGGGGACCGAAGTAGATAGTAACCTCTCCTCTGATAATCACATTGCCAAAGTGGTTAGAAAAACAAACCTTCTATATAGCCCACCTAATCATGAAAGGGTTCACATCTAGATCAAGAGAGGTCATTGTGCCCCTCTACTCATCGCTCATCAGGCCCATAATTGAGTACAATGCCCCATTTGGGATGTACCTTACCCGACACCTGCAACAGCTAGAGAGACCCCAAAAGTACCTCACCAAGAGGATCATGGGCCTCAAACAGATGCCCTATGCAGCTTGACTAAAGAAACTCCAGCTCTACTCGATAGCTTACCGCCTACACAGAGACAATCTCTGCCTGACGTACAAGGCCATGTCTAACCCGGAATTAATGGACATGCTCCACCTCAAGAAATCCAAATCCCTTAGAGCTACATGCTCCAGGGATTTAAACCTCACCACAACAATAAATAGGACATGCTGGTGGGATAGATTCATATCCCAGAGGCTTCCCTTGCTCTAGAATAGAATCCCTATCCATGTTAGGCAGAGCTCCTCACTGACCCTCTTCAAAAGATATCTTGATGAGTGGATGGGAAATTGTAAATTTACACCTGGGATCACTTCTATGGCCCTGCTGGACAGAGGCTCAGGAATCTAATCTAAAAGGGAGGTGAAAGCCAACATATTCTGGCTAGGCTTATAAATGCCCTAGGGCAGATAGCCTAGTACCTACCTATGAACCTATGAAGCCATTTTTTCTAAACTTACTAAGCACATACGGCTACTTTGCAACAATGTATGGCATTATAAGCTCTTTAGGGCATACATTACCAAAGGGATCACACAAAGAGGCTTACGTATATGCATGCAGCCTCTAGTTAGTAATCCTAATGAGATTCTTTTAAAACAATGGGGTGAAGCCCAACAGCAAGCTTCTCTAAGGTTTGTGGAAACATTAGCTGAACATCACAATAGAGCAATTGACAGTGAAATAGAATCCATCACCCATTTGTGTGATACTGTTAGGAGATATGAGGGACAACCTATTTACATCTCCAGTTTGAAAAATCTTAGCCAGGAACCTATGACTTTAGAGACCCAGTTGAGAGACAGGAAGAAAAAGAAGTTTCTCAGAGATCTAGCAGATTATGATAGGGAGGACCCCTTTAATATAGGCAAAGATAAACATGTCCAGTTTGCACAATTCAAGAGGAACACTTCAAAAAGGAAATGCCCTAGATCTATTTTGAAAAAGGCATCCACATCTAGTGTGGATACCTCAGAAGAGGAATCTTCCTCGGGACTGAAATTTGAGGCATCCGGCACCACAGGATCCCCAGCATTGAAAAGAAGGAACTCCAATGTTCCTTTGGATTTAAATCAAGGAGGAGGGGGCCAGGAAACATAGAAGAAGTAAACAACATGGAGGCTCTGTTACAAATGCTTGTATGAAAATAACAAATGTTAATGTGACTAATATTTCATCTCATGCCCTTTCTGCTTTAGACATGGACACTTTGAATAAAGGTTTATCATTCATACCCGGATTCTTTGTGCCTGAAGAGAATTTTGTGAATGATGTAGTAACATTTTGTAGGAATTTAAATTTAAAATTATTTTTTCAGGACAAGGAATCCTCAGAGACTACTGATGATTTCAGATATCATAGATCTTCATTCATGCCTCCAATGAACCACAATGTGCTCATGTTCCAAAATTCTATTATCAAAGATCTGCACTTTCACTCCAGGGATCATAGACCTAAGGCTAACAATATCTCAAAGATCAATATGGATAACATAGTTAAGTTAGCCAGGAATCATGACTTGGTTATTTTGGGGTTTGACAAAGGAGGGGCAGTGGTGGTCCAAGATTAGACACAGTATGACATGGAAGCTATGAGGCAACTCTCGGATGTCCGCTACTATACACATTTAAGTATTGATCCCCACCCCCCTTCATTTAAAAACAGATCAATGAGTTTTTGTCTTTAGCACTGGAGGAGGGCATTATTAATAACACCACTAAGCTACACTTGACACTAACGGATCCCAGTCAACAATACATATACTTCTTGCCCAAGATACACAAAAATCTCCGCAGTCTCCCAGGTAGACCAATTGTTTTGGGGAGGGGTTCCCTCACCTAACCTTTGTCCCTGTTTCTCACTAAATATCTTAAGCTCTTGCTTAAATGTGTAAGGGCTCGAATTAGAGATATCACCAAATTCCTCCAGGTCATTTCTGATATGCAACTTGAACCGGACTGGTTACTGTGTACATTAGATGTCACAGCCCGCATTGGCAGGGCTAGAGGCCTTGGAATACTGGTTATACAAAACTGAACTTTATCAGCCCGGTTTCAATATGTTTCTTATTGGCTTCACAGAACATGTGCTCACTAAGAATGTCTTTTTTTTATCAGGACAAATGTTTCTTGCAGGTACAGGGTACGGCCATGGGAGCGTCATTTGCCCCAATATATGCCGATTTATTCATGGCATATATTGAGGAACAGATTATCTATGACTGCTCCCATAATTTGTTTATGGGGGAAATGGATATTTGGAAGAGATACTTGGATGATTGCTGGTTGGTTTGGAGATCGGATGTTGAATACCTATTGGAGTTTATTAGCTATTTAAATGAGAATAAATGGGGAATACAGTTTACGGTTAATTATCATAAAGATAGGATCACCTGTTTGGATGTTCTAGTTATTAGGACTCCGGATCACACTTTGACTACTGAAGTCTATTGTAAATTCCCCAAACACAACTCCCTTCTCCATGCCACCAGCTTTCACCCCCATATCTGCAAGAACATCCCCAAGTCCCAATTTATGAGGTTGAAATGCATCTGTTCTGATGAGGGCACATATGGGCATTTCAGGGATGACCTGGTATCTAGATTCAGGGACAGGGGGTACAAAATGGGACAGGTTCTGCATATTAAAAACAGCGTGGAGAATATGGAAATGAAGAACCTCCTTCAATATAAAGAAATACCTAAATGTGGGGGATCCCCTTTAAGGTTTGTCACCACCTATGGTCGTAACACTGGGGTATTGATAGACAGTGTCCAACACCACTGGAATATCTTGTTGGCTGACAACAGATTAAGTGAAATTTTTGGAAGCAGATGTTATTTTTCCTTCAGAAATGGAAAATATTTGGCATCACATTTTAATCACTATAAACACTATCATGATAGGGATAAACATTATTCCCAAGTTAAACTGTTAGGGAATCCCTTAACTGGTTGCTTCCCATGTGGACACTGTGTCCACTGCCCCAGAATTCTTAAGACAAAAAGTTTTAGTAGTAAAAACACTGCTCAGGTTTTTGACATTTCTTTCTTCGCAAACTGCCACACAGACTGGGCAATATATCTTGCTAGCTGCAGCTGTTCAGCTTTTTATATTGGATAAACATCAAGGCCACTGAAGTTTAGAGTGTCCGAGCACCTTAGTGATATCAAACACCATAAATTAACCAATGCCCTTTATAAACATACCATACTGCATAAAAATGCTGTGTTCAGTTTTACAGTGATTGACAGAATAGTGGGGTCCAGATCCAATAAATCTGGTTGGCATGAAATATTAATTGGAAAGGAGAAAAAAATGGATCATTAAGTTAGGGGGTTTATTTAAACCTGAATTAAATGAGCACCTTTAATTGGTCACATGTTTATTTTCTAATTGTATATATAATGAGTAAAATTGTTGCAATGCATTCACACTGATGAAGGCTAAATGATAGCACAGCCGAAACCAGTCTGATTTTTACTCTATATGTGCTTTTGCACAAGGAAATAAAAAGTTTTGGTGAAGATAGCCACTGTTTGCTGGTCTTATGCTTTTTGAACTGTTTATGTCTTTTTGAGACCTTGCAGCTGCCGTATGTGCAGAGTTTATCTTACTTTGGAAAATGGTATACCTTACAGAGGATACTGCTGCTGTGGAACAGACTGCCCATCCACATAAACAAAGTTCATCTCTGTTCATATTCAAACACAACTTAGATCTAACAGAAAATTTACAACTGGATTGCCCCCGTACTACTAAGGGAAAGCGGCAGTTCCTAAATGCTTTATCCCATGCATGGGTCCCCTCAAATTATCTGTGGTATGATGTCAGTTATTCTCATTAGGGGTAATATATAATTACTGACCATAGGATGGGTAAGGCCAATCTCTAACCAAATGGGATAGGTTATTTTGCGCACCAAAAGGTTAAATTCTTAGGCTTAAAATTTCCTACAAGGGCAGCTTGCCTCGTACTTACCTATGGAAATATAAGAATCCAAATGATGGGACTAAGATTTTTAGATAATTTAGAATTAGGATAGTTTATAATCATGCACATGATACTCTGCATGTTGTTAGAAAATAAAGGATTATATATTATGTCTTAGAATTAAAGAAAATATCTTATATACAGTAGATTTGGAGATGAATACCAATAAGAATAAACATTTTGGCGATCAGTAATGAGTGGGTCTGCTTAGTTTTCAAAAGAAAAAAATTATAGTATTAGGGATATGTTTTGGGCATGTTGAAACAGTAATAAAAGAGGTAAAGTATGTTAAATGAAATAAAAATATAGTCAATAGCTTAAAACATTATAATAAATCATTTCAGAAGAATATTTAGTGATGCCAGTTTTGTTAGGAAAGTTAGCTTATTTTGGTATAGACAGAATTAGAGATTATTTTTTTTCTTTGCCAGCTGGAAGACTAGGCTGAATCCTTTTAAAAGGGTACAACTTGTAATGCATATACCTTTGCTGAATTTATGGAAATTAATCAAAGGTGTGTTTAAAGGAAATTATTTGTTTCCACAGAGGCACTATGGTGAGCATTTAGCTATTTTAAAAGTAGTAAAGGTAAAGGATTTCAGAAAGATTAATTTATCTATGAGGACAATAACATACTACTTGTATCCATCAGGTAAATACCCTCCCTCCCATCCTTCAAAACGATTCTGAAAGACTTACTAGCCAAAAGTTGGCTCTATTCTTACTCAACACCAGGATACACTATATTCCTAAATGTGAAAAAAAATACCTGTTCATACCTTACACATTCTTACTCTCTCTTTCTTACTTCTATCAATTTCTCTCCCCTGGCTTTCTCTGTTAATATACCATAAGCCTGCTTTTCTGTCACTTCATATTGCAATCCCTGTTTGTCTTATACTAATAATTTGCATTTAATTCTTCTATAAACTGGATAAAATCTCTCTAAATATTAAATTAGTGCCATATACTGTAACTTGCATCTATTACTGCAGTGGTGGTGCTGCGGTAGCATTGTCGCCTCACAGTAAGACGTTGTCCTGTTTGATTCTCAGCTAGAGCATCTTCTGTGTGGAGACATGCATGAATGGGTGTACCTTAGTTGAAGGTTGTGCTCCAGGGCCGGCAACTCAGCACATAAAAATGTACTGTCAATCATTAGCGGACCGGAGTTCCGCTGTGGCAACCCCTAACTGGGAAAAGCCGAAAGACACAACAACTGTAACTTGCATCTGTTCTTAAGCACAGGGGCACAGTAGATAGTATTGTCGTCTCACAGCAACAGTCTCCCTGGTTCGATTCTTGGCTGGGGTACCTTCTGTAGTGAGTCTGCATGTCCTCCCTGTGTTTGTATGTGTTTCTTTTGGGTGCTCTGGTCTCCTTTCACATTCCAAAGACATGCAGTTGGTGGATTGGGCACTCTAAATTGGCCATATGTGTGAGTGTGTGGTATGGAACAGCAACCATGGCAGGGCTAGCCACCTGGCAGTGTGAAATTTGACTCTAGATGATTGCCACTGTTGAAGTGACACCACAACCTCATGTGCAAAAATGGAAAAAAGAGATTGTGGATGGATGGGTGGAAAGTTTTCATATTATGTCTAATGTGATATAATTATTTAAACTGTAATTGTGTTTTGCATTATTATTATTTTAAAGATTTTAAAGTCATTGTTCTTAAAATGTTTTGTAATACTTTGGAGATTTTCTACTTAGGTCCCTGCTGAAAATAGACTACTACTTAGCAGACTTTCCCAGTAATCATATGTCAGTAAATAAATAAATACTAGTAAGGTGCTTCCATTTACTCTGTGTACATTTCTGAAAAGCTTTCTGGTTTTGTTTGGTCACAGGCAAACACAGAATTACATACATTCACTCTCAGTTCTTCTCCACGCATGCCCTCTTATTGCTCAGGTAGATATAAGTAGCTCAGCATATCTACTTACTTGAATTATAATTTTCAGTTATTTTTGCAATCTCATCAGCATTTATCTTTTGCAGTTGTGATGAATTTCAGCGAAAACTGTACTGTGCAAGAAT
This sequence comes from Protopterus annectens, assembly GCF_019279795.1. NCBI lineage: Eukaryota > Metazoa > Chordata > Ceratodontiformes > Protopteridae > Protopterus > Protopterus annectens. Next base: position 1,483,864,458 of record NC_056732.1, read on the forward strand.
TTTTTAAATATATACTTACTGATTTATAATATGTTTTGTCAATTAAAGCTTATCCAAAAACACATTCATGAAACAAAACATTTAACATCCCTTTGCTATAGTGAATAGCTATTTTTTGTCTGTGAATATTTCTTTAGGTGCTCTGTAAAAGCTCTTGGCCATAAACAACTTGCATACCTTCCTGCGGGACCATTGCTTTCAAACCATTCTAGTTGGCATCTACCTGTAATGTGACTGACTTGTTCACATAAAAAATACTTCATTGTGGATACTTCAGTATTAACTCTTTAAGCATTTCATTGTTCTTTTATTGCTCTGTACTCCAGAGATGGGCCACATCATGTGCCAGTAATTTTCTCATTGACAAACTCACTTCCAACAGATCTGGAATAAATGTAGACAAAACAGTATTCCTAGCACACTCTTGAGAACTTGTATTTCCTCAGGCCAAGATATATGTACCATACTTGTTACTTTCTCAGCTTCCAGATTCAAGACTTCTGATTATAAACATAACCTGTGTATCTCAGCTCTGTAATTCTGATTTTACACTTAACACTTACTCAGTCTGGGATTATTTCATCTAAATATTTCAGTAACTTGGTCACTCCCAAATGATACTCTGATTTGGCAACTTTGGATGGTGACAGAACAACAAATGGAAAACCTCCAAATCTGAATCTTAATAGAGGTAATACAATGGTGCACAGCTTGGAAATGATCACCACAGTCCCCATTTTGACTGCTGTATGAGGTAGAGTAAAACATTTAACCAATGTTGCCATGTCATTCCTGAAAAGTTGCACTAATTCACAAATGAACAGAATAAAAAAATCTTCCTCAAGCTTTATATGACAGTTGCTAATTTGCATCAATCACAAGAAGATACATTGATACAAGCATAAATGACATTACTTATTCAATTGTACAAAGCAGACAATGATTTCCTCTTATATATTTATTTATATCTTCTGGAATTATGCAAATACACATTTTGTCAGGCTGCGCTACAGTAATAATACTATTGAGAAATTACTAGACTCTTTTTTGATTTTAAATTGCACCATCTATTCCATGATATAACACTTTTTTACTTCTAGCTTGCAAAGCGTATTCATAGGACCATTATTGGCAAAAACTCAAAATATATTTTATATGTCACCATAAAGATCTGTATAATCAAACCTGCTAATGTAGTGGTGCTGCGGTAGCATTGTCGCCTCACAGCAAGACGTTGTCGCATTCAATTCTCAGCTAGGGCGTCTTCTGTGTGGAGGCATGCATGAATGGGCATGCCTTCATTGAAGGTTGTGCATCAGGGCTGGTAACTCGGCACGTAAAAATCCACTACCAAACATTAGCGGACCGGAGTTCCGCTGTGGTGACCCCTAACCAGGATAAGCCGAAAGACACACCATATGTTTTATATTATCTGTAAAAAGTTCTTGGAAAAGGATTAAAATGATGAGATAACACAGTATTTTTTATAAAATAATATTTTGAGAATTTCAGGTCCTGTCTTCTTTTCCTGACTTAGCTAACATGTCTCATACCCTGGCTTGCAAAGCTCATCTAATTGATAAAGCTGCTGTCAGTGGTTATCAATGTCCCCTGGTAAGGGAAAAGAATACAGTTTTACAAGACAGCACAATGGCCATCATTATTTGTAAATAACAAAAATTAATGATATGTACTTTGATTTCTGTGCTTTCTTTTGGAAAAGAAAACTTTCAGATGTCATAGGCAAAAGGATGCAAGAGCAATGGAGACAAATGTCTAAGGAAAATATAATTAGAAGTATGGTATACACTGAGGAAGCTGACTAGGATAGAAATTGCACAGCAGGGAAGAACATTTTTTGTTATCCTTTTTAAAATACATAAACATATGTGGATCATTCTCGACTGAGGTGAAATATACTCTGGGGAAAGGAAATGTATTGCTTAGGACATAGTTGTCCTTTACCTAATTAGATTCTGTCATCTGGAACTCACTTCTACCAACAGTTCACAATTTTATAACTCATCTATTACAGTTACAACATCCCATAAGTCCCACTTAAATGATAACATCCAATGCAAATGTTTTAACTACTGCAGCACCGGCTGTCCTTTGTATCACTTAGTATGAAGATAAATTGCAATCTATTTTTAATAGTTGTGTCTGCTCCGAAGTACAATTCTTCTCATTTGCTGTATAATTTACAACTTTATACACTCAATGAAAGTTGTAGATTTCTGTTATAAATATCCTGAATTTATGATTATTACTGTACTTGCTTGTTTAATTATGTTGCAGTGTCTCAGAATATTTGCCTACCAAATTTTATTTTCATATACTCTGTTTCCCCTAATATTTATTTTTTTATACTCTGTATTCCTCTTACTTGGAGCATGGGAGAAAGAGCCATTTGACAAGCCCATCCATTCAGATATAAAATGTGTAAATAGATGAATGAATGAATGAATGAATGAATGAATGAATGAATGAATGAATGAATAAGGGCTACTGGAACTTCACCTTCAGCATGTATTACTGGTTACACTTAAGGATCTTTCTGAATATGATAAACTCAGGACAAATAGCCTAACCCAGTATATAAATCTTCAAACTGTTTAAGCAACTTGTAATGGCCCACCACTGGACCAGTGATCAAGGAGCCTCAGTCCTCACCACTGGCACCTGTGGGGGATGTTCACTGGGAGGATAACAGGTATGCACAAATTATTTCCAGATGCAGCTCTCTGCCTAAAGTGCAATTTCCCTTAAGAGCACACAGAGACTGCAGCCAGTCCAGGGCTGGTCCCTCTCTCTTTATTCTCTTTCTCCAGATTCCCAATAAGATTACTCACTGGCACAGCCATAGAGTTGAGTCCTTAGTCAGGGTTCCAAACCAAGTCTTCCAACATTTTCTCTGTCCAACCAGTGCTTCGTGCCTCTGCCCAAGTGGCTGACACACACACTCTTTGAGATTTGTTTCACACATACACACACACACACACACACACACACACACACACACACACACACACACACACACACACTTGGGAAAGACTATCACAGGTTTACTAGCTATGCCCCCTTCTGCCCAGACTAAAAGGTAGTTATCACTGCCACAGGAACACCTTGCCAGCTACTTTAAGGCTCTTAACAAAGGGTGTCAAATTTTACTGTATAATATTAATATTAATACAAATAGTAGTTTGACCAAGAGCAAGGCCATTAGGAGTGGCCCACATAGTGTCACCAAATAAATATGCAAGTACTCTCAAAACTTAAATATTTCTACAAAGATCAGCTACAATGAAAAATGTAAATATATTTAATAATAAATAATAAAAGTACATGAAAATATATTCACAGTGACATCAGAGTTCAAAATCACAGGAAATATTTAAAACAACATTGATGGACAGTCTCAAACAAGTAAAGAAAAACAATTTCTAAACTAAGCTTTACTATATCCCTGACTGTATCTAAAAGTGTTACTATTCCCTAATTTAATTAGAGCAAGGCAGATGATGTGGTGAATGGTTCTTGTTGTCAGGTCCCAGACAGAATACAGAATGCTCTGACTCACTAAGAGACTTCTCAAAATAATATCTAAAATATTACTACTGGGATAGCTTGCAAAATGACATCATTTCTGGTCATCTGACTTGTAGTTCCTATACAAACCTCCCGTTGCTGGAAGCTGGCAGGTCTTAACACCTACCTGTAAAAATACACACAAAAGGGCTTTTGCTCAGATCTTTGGCAGGTGCTGGAAGTCATAAAACAATTGCATTCCTCCACTTCCAGAATAGTAATTAGTTCACTCCAAAGAGAATACAGAAAGATTCTTAGTACATACTTTGTGTCTCTGGCTGCCTAGAAACCTGTGATATAGCATTTTTATGGCCTAGCCTATAAAGTGATTTCATTTCAGATATTTTTCTAAAGTTTTCTGGATTTAAGTTAACCCTCCAGTTTCCTCTGTTAAAACATATATATTTAAACAGCTACAATAGTGCATATACATTTCCGTTCTCTCCAGTAAGGCATGCTGTGCATACATTTCAAACACAGGCACTTTATAAATACCTTTTCAACATAAATGTCTGTACAAATCAGTTTGATATACACACAACATGCAGTTCTAATACATTTGTAGCACCAGCACATTGTATGACATACAGTTTTAATACATTTGTAACACAAGCATCCTGTATAAATCAATTTGATATTCACAAATGACATATAATTATTTAGAAAAATTCCAGCTAGCTGTGTTGGCAGTACCTCCTTTTGTCACACAACTAATCAGACAGAACAGTTTTGATCCATCCTTTAGAACTCTGCAGTCACTCTGTGAACACTTTTCACTTTACCAAGTCTTTTTACTTCCAGTGGAACATCCCCTTTTAATTGTACGTCTGTTTAATGTATTTATCTGTTGGTTAGTTTGTTTGTTTGTTTTATCATAACTATGTTATGATTTCTTTCACATTAAATATATTGTTTGTTTGTAATCTGTAAAATGCTTAAGGGTTAAGCATTAAATCATTTAAATAATAAAGAAAATATCAAGTTAAACATGTTAATAGTTTCCGTTTAGAGAAAAAAGTCAAATAATCAAATAAACAAATAAATATACAGCCAGATTAAAAAGCTTACACTGTCCATTTCCACTGTGTGTGAGCACATGTGAATGCAGTGTTTTTGATTCAGTAAGTGGCTCTACAAGGCATGTAGAGCTGTGCATAGATGCACAAGCAAGGAAAACATAGTGGCATGCAAATTCCAGCATATGTAGCTGAATTGTATGCTAATCAACCAATCCAAGGTGGCAGAGCTATTCAACAAGGTATAAAGCAATCATGTAGACTCAGTGCTGGTTTTTTGTGCAAATTCCAAAACCTATTGGAATATAGCCACAGAAAGGAGTCGACACAGAAACAATGTTAGGGGCTGCTGTTGCTTTAATTCATGTGTATGTGCAACAGGCTGAAGTCTATGCTATTTCTGCTGCTAATAGACCAAGGCCAAGAAGGAGAAGAGCTTTCAGACCCTGGAACATATCATAATCTACATGATGTGGAAATTGTAGATAGCTACAGGGTGGATAGAGACACACTACAGGAACTCCACAACCTCTGTTGTGCTCAGCTTAGAGCCAGGGCAAGCTGAGGGGAACCCCTTCCAGTGGAGACAAAGTTATGTGTAGCACTTAGAATTTTAGCTACAGGTACCTTTCAGAGACCAATGGGGGACACACTGGGGGTGTCAGTGGCATCAGCATCCAGGATCCTCCATCAGTTCTTGAATACTATTCTTTAACTTGCTAGTGAATAAATATATTTTCCCTTTCCCTGTATCCCTGAGGATAAGTCCAGAAATATGCAGGAGTTCTATCCGGTAGCACACATGTAAAAATTAAGGCACCACCTGGGGAACAGGGAAGGCTCTACATTAATAGAAAGGGCTTCCACTCTATTAACTGCCAAGTCATGTGGAATGCCAAAGGAATCATCCTGAATGTGTGTGCTGGCAACCCAGGCAGTTACCACAAGTCACATATCTGGCACACCTCCCAACTGTATTAGATGTTCATTGGAGGGATATGCCACAGGGTCATTTACTGGGGGATGCAGGTTATGCATTGGAACCATGGCTGATGACACCCATCAGAAATACACACACCTGCTGAAGAACACCATAATGAGGCAAAAGCTCAAACCAGAAATATCGTAGAGCATGTGCTTGGGCTGCATGTACTGAAATATTCACAGTATGTGCCATACTACACAACATCATCTGAGAAAACAGCTTCAGCAGGATCAGCAAAAGGAAGTAGCATACATCCCACTAGCAATAGCAAGGTCACAACAGCCACACACAGGTGAGGAGTCAGAGGGGGAAGCAGCTGCTAATGTGGGTGCAGACAGATGTAGGTGTGCTCAGTATGCCCTCACATTGGTTATGAGACAACACATAGCACATTCACTCATCACCTAAGGGTTTAAAATCTTCCTCCTATGCACATACATATAGTGTCATTGATACCAGGCAACATTTACAACCTTTACCTCCCCATGTATTCTTTAGGAGGATTTTATACTGATCATGTATCTCGACTTTACCTCCCCATGTATTCTTTAGGAGGATTTTATACTGCTTATGTATCTCGACTTTACCTCCCCATGTATTCTTTAGGAGGATTTTATACTGCTTATGCATCTCGACTTTACCTCCCCATGTATTCTTTAGGAGGATTTTATACTGCTTATGTATCTCAACTATTATTCTATAACATTATCTATTAATTATTACTGACTGTTTTTTGAGCAAATTTTAGTAACTTTGTACATTCTATTTTTGATTTTTGTATTGAAGCTTTTACTGTACTTCTTGTGAATTTGTATACACTTGAAAAGGGCTCACCTGGCCCAATGGACTCTCCAGGTCAACAAACAGCAAATAAATAAATAAATAAATAAATAAATAAATAAATGTATTGGCTGTGTACGGCTTGCATCAGACAGAGACAGCCCTGAACTAAAACTATTGCAACTGCTGGATTTACAAGTTAAGTGTTGAACCTGTAGTGTATCGTGTAATATGAATGATTGGCATTTCCTTGCATGTTGTTACTGGGTAGTGTAAACAAGTAAAAGGTGGGAGATTTGTACAGAAATTATGTTAACATTTGGCAGCAGAGACTTATTTGACTTATATGTGTCCATTATTAAGTAGTAGGCCTCAGGTATCAAAGATTCACACAGTCATACCTCTCAAAAGTAGTGATGGTCACTGCATACTCTCAAGTTTAACACCGTACATTTGTCCTGGAAAATCATTAAAGACAGAAGTTAGAAAGTAATGATACACACTGCAGTTTCAGACTTCACAACTCCCACAAGATCATTAACATAAAAGAAAGAAAAATGTTGATGCTATCAGCTGTGTAGCATTTTAAGACCACTATAAGTCAAAGGTACAATTACCACTTCAACATCACAGCAGATATATGAAGCACTAAGTCAGCTGTGCACCCTGAGCATCAGACACAAAGCATATGTATCACTCTATCCAAAAGATACAAAACAGGGATATGACACAGTTATCATCACTTGCACAGGGTGTTTTGTGTGTGTGTGTGTCTGTGTGTGTGTGGGGGTGGTGGTGGTGGAGGGGGGGCAGAAGCCTAGGCTGGGACAATGGGACAAAAGGAAGGTGAGTGTGCATGCATAAGTAAGAGAAGCAGGCAGACATTTGGATAAAGCAATAAATGGCCAGTGAGGCAAAATGAGTTTTAAGCTGCATTGTTGAATCATGTAACTGTTGTATGTGTGTGTCTGTATGGGTCCTTCAGGTGAAATCAATGTGTGAGTATCTGTATGAACACAGCCAAGCTGTGCTAGCTTTCCATCTTGGTATTGCAGACATGCATGGTAGACATGGCAGCTCATCTTTGTCATCTCCGACTATGAAACGTGGCTCTGCCAGGAGTTGCAATGACATGTCTGCGCCCATGGTCAGATGCACTGTTGCTACCTGAATGTGACTGATGTCTGGTGGATGAGTTCACCTCACATGGATTCCCAGGACCATGACACCATGGTCTGCCATGCCTGGGTGTGGACAGCTCACCCACTGACAGAGCACTGGACGTACTGCTCCTATGAGAGCATGATCAGGCATGGCCATATTGCCTAACAACAGATGATGTGGCTGACCTACACCCACAAGGATGCTGTCCCTCTCTCAGCAGATGTTCCCTTACAGACACCACTCACTCTGTGTCATTCATCAGATCCATTGAATCGGCAACATGGTGGAGGCAAGGCAGTCATGCATGTCAGCTTGCACATCTACAACCCTAAACATTTCTCTGGACTACCTATAGGAACATGCCTGTGCTTCCACAATGGCCCTAAACATACGTTGAGTGGCACAGGAAGAGACACCTGGATCAGGTGGAGGATGGATAGCAGGTCTCCTCCAAGCACCCTAACAAGCCTCCTGCTGGCACCTCACCAACACTTTGGCTACAGACAGAGTCAACTGCCACTAAAGCCACAGTAACCACACTTCCATGACTGCTTGTCTTGCCTTCCACCTGTTCAATATCTGAGGGCTCACTGGAAGAGGTAGGCAGAGGCCTACTGGCTGTGTCTGATGGAATTTCAGGGGATGACTGCCTGCCATCCTCAGTGCCAGATTCAACCTCTGCACCCCACAACTGTGTCTCTGTTTCACCACCATCATCAACAGATTCTGCTGATATTCTGACATCAGGTGGTAGAATTTCCACACTTCCTCTGTCAGGATCACCTGTGATAATAAGCAAGAAACACAGGAATAATTGATACTGACACTACTATAATCAAATATATGCTAACAAAATAAGAGTGGTGCCATTATTAGACAGTAAGGCAATATACACAACAGTCCTGACATCAACATCACACACTAAAATATTTATTTGAATTTCTCATCAGTGCTGACATAAAAATGTTTGGCTTAAGATATGGAGATGATGGTATGCTCTATATGCTGGATGGTCCTGGAAGAAGTTAAACAAAATGTAAGGGCAGCATCATCACAATTAAAAGTAATACAGGGGTTAATACCTTTTCTCCATTATATGCCCATTAACTATACTTTCAACAAGAACTTGGATGATAAGTCCAACCTAAGCCCATGCTTAATCAATCAGGATATGTTAACTGAAACAATCTTCAATCCCCCCCAAAAAAATGATTGTGAAACAGAACTAGTGCATTGTTGTTAAATGGTTTTACTATTAAAAAGTATTTAACAATTAAAATACAAAAGCCTACCTGGAAACTCCTCCTGGGACATGCTTGCTGGCCCTGAAACAATAGCACCAATGTCAAGGACATGCTGTTTTGCACTTTCCCAGTTGCTGTCTGGATGCCTGACAGTGGACAGGAACTCTTCATTTGCTGTTCATGGTGGCTCTGTAGCAGGCCACCAAGTACCCATCCAGTCTTGGGCCACTGCAGTTGCTCTTCTCTGTGCAGGTGAGATCATATCAGTGGCCCTATGGCTCACCTAGTCTTATGTCCTGCTGTGGCTGCCCCATGCATTAATGTCTGCAACTATCTGCTGCAAAGTTTGCATTCTGCCTAACATATCTCCATGTCCCCCTCTCAAGCAAGAAGGCACCATGCCACCTAAAAGCTTCAACACTGACCTGATTCTTAAGGTCAGTGAAGTGTGGGTTTGAGGATTGAGATGCCTGGGTGCCATAGTCGTAAGTATCCTAAAAGACAACCAAAGGATAATACACATAAGTAACACATAACTACAAAACAACTGTTACCAGATGAAACAGAAAAGGGAGCATTTCAGTGTTACCCATTGGAGAAACATAAAACAGTCTAGAGATTTGAAATATGAACAACAGGCTGGATGTAAAAAAGGAGAGTAACAAAAGCAACATATCCTTGTTTGTGCCATAACAGAAATGCAGCTTTGCTCCCCCAGCTCCACAAGAACAGGAAAATGATGCAGTTTGCTAACAAAACATCTTTGAAATGGTAAAAGTGCTATCAAATGAACTGTTCCTGAAACATGTCTATAGATTTAACACTGAACATTCCATGTTAAGGTATTGCCAACCATGTATACCCTGGAAATGCCCTGACAAACATGCCCATGCCATCAGTAGACTTCCAACTAATGCATACAGATAAAAATGTAAAATACATTGTTAATCAATATATATATATATATATATATATATATATATATATATATATATATATATATATATATATCAAACTATTAAAAAGATTTTTTAATTACATTTCAGCATATGCAGTACATAGCTGATAAAATGCAAGCATACTTTCTCAAATTCAGTAATCCTCTGTGCAGATATATCCCAAAATAATAGCCTCTTTTCTGTGTTCTCCACATAAACAAGTCACTTCACCTTCAGTTTCCCTAACTACATGATTGCTGGTTTATGGTGTAGATTCAGGGCTGTCAGCACAGTGAAGATGCAAACAAGGTGTGAACTCATTAGAATTGCTGAATTCCAAATACTTGGCTCTGTGTAACGGATGTTAACATAGTGCAGGCACTTCCTCAGTGTTTGTTTTTAATGGATTGCAACTGTGAATGGTTACTGGTAGGGAGAAGGAAACACAAAAGCAATGCAGACTGCCCTACATTCAGTGGGTGTTAAGACTTACAAAGTGTTTGATGTAATTTTGTCAAGGCTGGAAATGTAAGTAAATAGCATACAATTCACATGTTCTGTTTAGTAACATCCAACCCCCCCCCCCTTCATTTGCTGGCAACTGCAAATTATATTGTTGGCATTTAATATCCTCACACATTTAAGGACAATGATTTAGAATGGCTTACAGACTACATGTCTCAGATTACTAGTCAGACAACAGAAGAATGAGCAAGAAACACAGAGAGGTAAGACAGAGCTGCATATTTGCAAGCAATACTCATTACTGGTTGTGTGATCACTGTGTGTACTACATCCAAAAATAATTACTGTACAAATAACACTTGTATGGTTTCATATTACTGTAGATGATGTTGCAGTTGGTTATATGCAGAATGATTTCAGTTCCTTGCTGCAAAGTTGATTGTATGGCAAAGAGGGATAAGGCACGTTTACTTTGTTCTGAAGGTTCATTGGAGTGAGAGTTCAAATCCAGGCCTATGTAGAAATATTTCATGTGTACTAACAAACATTTTGCAGTGCTGATTTTATAGACTGCTTTTCTTCATTTTAACTACTTTTCCCATTTATTTATCTTTCAGTTCCCTACTGTAGAAATATTTCATGTGTACTAATATTTTGTAGTGTGCATGTCATAGATTGCTTTTCCTCATTTCAACTACTTTTCCCTTTTTTCTTTTTTTTTTTAGGGGGGCACTGTTTCTGTGATGCACTGCTGAAAGCAAACATGAGAAACAGTGAAAATGAATGCAGGTTAGGCTGTGATTATCTCATTTGTACTAAACGTGGCAGTGTGCAACCTGAACTAGTGGCCCACCCAGGAAGCAGACAGAACACCTGCAGAACACCTGCAAACAAGACATTTGTAACAGGACAAAGTTCAAGAACAATACATTGCTGCAATTTCTGTGCTCCATTGTGCAACTGCGCTTAGCTGTGTTGCATGGCGGTTAGCAAGGTTCCCCAGCAGCTGCAGCCATCAAATACCTGCAGGCAGGACTCAGATAGCCAATAACTGAAACAAAATACATTCAATTAATTATCTTGGGCACTGCACAAACCCACTAAGTGTTACTGTGCAATGGTTAACACAGAGACCTTAAGAATGATTAGGAAATTAGAAAATGTCATGTAACTAGCCCTGTGGCAGCAGATGTAAGTGTTGGGTTGGAGTACAGGGGGTCCTGGGTTCTATTATAGGGTGTGCAACCTATTTTTACTGTTGTGACAGTGCAGTTTATAGCAATGAACTGAAAAATAGACAAGTGTTATTTTGTGGCAACAGGTGTAAGTGTAGGACTGCCATCCACATGATCCCGGGCTCTAATGCAGGGTATTCCATGCCCTCTTACTGTTGTTCTACTTCCAATTATATTCACGCTCACTTATAACACTTTAGATAGTGGAGCTGATATGAATTATATACATGAGGGATGAGACACACATTATTGTGTTTTCAGATCTATTTTTGTAAATATAATTCTGCTATCTAGCCTTGCATGGGCTTCACAGTTACAGAGCACACATACATAAGTGCATCTATATCCAATAACCTTTTCAGGTTACACACATACATGTGTAACAGCTCAAACTGTCACATGATTCTAGCCTATGTCTGAGCAGCACTTCTGTGGCAAAGATGGAAAATCAGTGCTGAAGAAGAACATGTTTTGTCCCTTATGCCTAGGTTTTAATCCCATAGTGTAAAAATCAGTTTTCTTCAGTGTATAAAGTCAAAAACAAATGTGTCAGGTCATTACATTTATGCCACCAGTGCATGTCTGCAAACTTGCCTCACCTAACACTTACCTTCCAATTTCCAGTATATATTTCCAGGCTACATCGGTAGACACCCCTCACACTAAGGCCAAGTATCAGATTAACCTTCCAGTTTCAATTATCTAATTTTTCCCTGTTTGACACTGCTGCTCTTTGCTTAATATCTCACAAACGCAGTTGGCATCATTGCTTGGATATGAGCATTACCAGTAAATATGATAACTGTAATTAGTGGGAAAGCATCAGTTTCCATTGGTCTAGTTCAGCTGGTAAACATGGCTGGCATTAGAGAGGAAGGTGTCATGTTTATGGCACAGATGTGGGGTATATAGAATTCCAGGATATTTATTGGACTGCTGGTAAAGGGCCAGACCCAACGGCTTCTGCAGGGGGACTTTTCTGGCTCTTATTACAATTTTGAGGCATGGAATAGTTTGGCTCAGGCTGTTTCCAGTGCCACTGGTATCCTACACACTGGAGAGCAGTGGAGACATCATTTTAATGACCTTCACAGTGTGTTTGTGCAGAATCATCTCTGATCATTCTAAATCACATATGTTATGTCAGAGGCATGGTGGTATTATTCTGATATTGTCCATGATTGTGCTTGCTTCTTTTGACATTGCCCATGAGCCCTTACCCATAACCCACTTGCTGGAGATCTCTGCTGAGATTACACTCATATTCAGACAAATCAGTTTGCACAGCTTCACAATATGCGCCTTACCCCAATTGCATGTAACATCCCTGATAGATGTCTTCTGCATTGTTCATGTATGGATGCTTACCTCACACAAACATCCTTCGCGTTGTTATGTCACCTTGTGTGACAGTCATATAATACACATTTTCACTGTGCAGTCTCTACTGTACCAGATTGATATGTGATTGGTGTCGCTGCTACAACCATCTTCCATTAACATGCCCTCATCTGCTGTACATTAGGTTGTTTCATCTGTCCTCTTTCCCTATGCTCATTCCAACAATTCATCTGTGTGTCCCTGAGTGTTTATTTTACATGGCAGTCCATGTATCCTTAGAGGTCATTTACAGAACTTCCGTTCAAAATGCCAGGCATGTAATTTCACAATAATCTGCACTGTAGATATAGTGCCCTGTACTGTGTTTGTGCCGTATACTTAACAATCATACCTCTCAACTGTCCAGATTTTCACAGAATGTCCAGAATTTTGATATTATATCTCTTAGTGTATTCCTTATCAAATTTGTGGCATTCTGCCATACCACTGGGATGATTTCAGGACTGATGTGACTCAGTAATTACATACATTTGAGTTTCAGACTTCAAATCCTTCAGAACATGTATCTTAACACTAACTCCTGGCTATTCTAGCACATTTCTAATGAGCAACTATGTCAAATATGTCCGTATTTTTGAGTCATTGTCCTGCATTATGTTAACCTTTGTACAGATGTCTTGCACTAAGACATTAAGAGCTATCTGTTAAGGCCTGGTGATCATTGTGGCATTCCACACAAAACTTGGACTTTCAGTTCTCTGATTTAAACAGGATTTCTATCCATGTTCACTTACATGGTTTCCTGGCTGGCAACACTGTTGCCAGCTATGAAACCTCTCTTATTTACTTTTAAATATGGTGCATGGCATGAATATGAAGTGATTGCTGCTGCTCACCGTACATCACCGTGCATACATGTAAACTCTGAGTTTATTGAATCCCAGGGATAATCTGTGAGTTTCACTTAATAGTAATTTTTAAACTGCACATTTCTGATACCACCAGTCATGGGAGCATGGAAAGCATGCCTTTGCTAACTTTTATTGTCATCAGATTTATTGGGGTATTGATATAATAGTAATAATAATAATAAATACAGAAAAGTGTGGGGAAGATGCTGCTATAAAACCTTGTGTTATTAATTACTGACCTTATGCCATAGGACTTCTGTTTGCAGTGTATTGCATGTAGTGAATAGGTGCTGGTCATCTTACAATGCCTGCTTATGTCCCCATCATGCAGGTGGTGTCAGAAGACTACTGTAGTTAAATTAATTTATCTAACAGTTTTAGAACTATTAATGACCAAATCACCCTTTTTATCAGGTATGTAAAAATCATGTAAATAATTAACTGAAGTGGTGATAGAAATAAAGAAAAGATTAGGAATGGTGGACATTTATTTATTTATTTTACATTTGTTGACCGGGATGGTCCGACTGGATCATCATCATCTTTCGGCTTTTCCTGTTAGGGGTTGCCACAGTGGATCATCTCTTTCCATTTCTTCCTATCCTCTGCATCTTGCTCTGTCACACCAACCGCCTGCTCACCACGTCCATAAACCTTATCTTAGGCCTTCCTCTTTTCCTCTTACCTGGCAGCTCCATCCTAAGCATCTTTTTCCCAATATACTCATCATCGCTCCTCAGCAAATGTCCAAACCAATGCAATCTCATCTCTCTTGCTTTGTCTCCAAACTGTCCAACATGAGCTGACCCTCTAATATACTGATTCCTAATCCTATCCATCCTAGTCACACCAAGTGCAAATCTTAACATCTTTAACTCTGCCACATCCAGCTCTGACTCCTGCCTTTTTGTCAATGCCACTGTCTCCAATCCATATAACATAGCTGGTCTCACTACCCTCTTGTAGACCTTCCCTTTCACTTTTACTGGTACCCATCTGTCACAAATCACTCCTGACACTCTTCTCCACCCATTCCACCCTGCCTGTACTCTCTTCTTCATCTTCTTCCTCTCATCCACATTCACCATTACTCTGAACTGTTGATCCCAAGTACTTAAACTCGTCCACCTTTACCAACTCTACTCCCTGCATCCTCACCATTCCTCTACCCTCCCTCTCATTTACACACATATATTCTGTCTTAGCCCTGCTGACCTTCATTCCTCTGCTCTCTGGAGCATATCTCCATCTCTCCAGAGTCTCCTTAACCTGATTCCTACTCTCACTACAGATCACAATGTCATCTGCAAACATCACAGTCCACGGAGCCTCCTGTCTGATCTCATCTGTCAACCTGTTCATCACCACTGCAAATAAGAAAGGACTCAGAGCTGCTCCTTGATGTAATCCTACCTCCACCTTAAACGGATCTGTCACTCCCACTGCAGTCCTCCCCACTGTCACACTACCCTCGTACATATCCTGTACCAGTCTTACATACTTCTCTGCCACTCCCAACTTCGTCATACAATACCACAACTCTTCTCTAGGCACCCTGTCATATGCTTTCTCCAAGTCTACAAAGACACAATGCAACTCCTTCTGACCTTCTCTGTATTTCTCCAATAACACTCTCAGAGCAAACATTGCATCTGTAGTGCTCTTTCCTGGCATGAAACCATACTGCTGATCACTAATCATCACCTCCCTTCTTAACCTAGCTTCTACTACTCTTTCCCATAACTTCAAGCTGTGACTGATCAATTTTATCCCTCTGTAGTTACTGCAGCTCTGCACATCACCCTTATTCTTAAAGATCGGTACCAAAACACTTTTTCTCCACTCCTCAGGCATCCTCTGACTTTCCAAAATTTCATTAAACAATCTAGTTAAAAATTCCACTGCCATTTCTCCTAAGCACCTCCATGCTTCCATTGGTATGTCATCTGGGCCAACAGCCTTTCCATTCTTCATCCTCTTCGTAGCTGTCCTTACTTCATCCTTGCTAATCTGTTTCACTTCCTGATTCACTATCCCAACATCATCCAACCTTCTCTCTCTCTCATTCTCTTCATTCATCAGCCTCTCAAAATACTCTTTCCATCTACTCAACACACTCTCCTCTCTTGTGAGTACCTTTCCCTCACTATCCCTTATCACCCTTACTTGCTGCACATCTTTCCCAGCTCTATCCCTCTGTCTAGCCAATCGGTACAGGTCCTTTTCATACATGTCCATTTTCAGCAGAGGCCCGGGGAGAAAAGCTCCAACATAGTCACATTTACAGATTGTTACATATAGTAAAGCATATGAGAGAAAAAAAAACAATTTACATACTGCTACAATACATCCTAGCTATAGCAACCACAAAATATGAAAGTTCTCATACAGATTTTTAAAACATGCTAGCTTAAAAATAAGACAATTATAGATTTTGAGTTTGGTTACTATACATTGTTCTTGTTAGGGGTTACAGGTCTCTTCCCTAGGTTGTCCATTTAGAAAAGATTTAAGGGCTTCTGTTTATGGTCAGAAGTAAGTCAAGGAAATATAGAGATAGGTCATTTGAGATTATAAGGTTAAAGTTTTTGAATTTATATAATCCAGAGGAAAAGTATGACCTTGGTTTAATGACGAGGAGATAATCTGGGTTAGAGCATTGGCAAAGCCAATGTGACTTAAAATGGAGTTTTAGACTCTTCTTGAATTGGACTAAGGAGGTAGTAAGAGTAAGGTTGGAGGGGAGGGAGTTCCATATTTTCCCAATGGCATTGGCAAACAGAGTATCACCCCCTGAGTTATAGGATTTGATTGGACAAGCAGCCTGTTTGATGAGCAAAGACAGCTTAGATTGGTGTAAGGAATTATTATATTTTTCAGTGCAGGGGTGTTATCGGGTTGTTTGAGAATTTTAAATGCTTCAATGAGTTGGTTCAACTGGAGAAGGTTTGGTAGTTCCATCCAGCCAAGGTTTTTTAGGTTAAAGCAGTGGTGTGTTCTATAGGGCATGCCAGTTGCAAATCTGGCAATATGATTATAACAACATGAGAGTTTGTTTAGGTCAGCTTTGTTAAGGTTAGTTAGCATGGGAGAGGCATATAGAAGGGTAGAGAGAAGATGTGAGCGGGCAATGGCCTCTTTGGCCATTGGAGTTAGGAAGGATTTTATCCTGTACAATGACCCGAGCTTCTTGTTAACGGATTTAATGGTTTGGTTGATATGCAGATCGAATCTAAGTTTTTTGTCAATGGTAACTCCTAATAGTTTTGTATAGGAGTCTGGGGAGATGATAGTGCCATTGTTGGATTATATGGTAAAAGATGTAGGGGAGGGTTTATGGGTTGGATAGAAGAGTAGTAGTTTGGTTTTGTTTGGGTTTTTGATCAGGTGATGATCTGATAGCCAGTTTTCCACTGTAGTAAAAGTGAGCTGGGTTATAGATAGTAGGTTAACTGGAGAGGTATCGGAACATACTAGTGTAGAGTCATCTGCATATTGAATGCAGGTGGCATCGGGGATGACTGTATGGAGGTCATTAATAAAGAATGAAAAGAGAAGAGGTCCTAATATGGAGCCTTGAGGAACTCCTATGGTATTTGGTAACAGGCAAGAGAGCTTATTCTGCCACAGTACTGCTTGTTGCCTACCAGAAAGGTAGGCATGAAACCAGTCAAGAGCTTGGTTGTCTAAGTATAGGGTTTTCAGAGTGTGGAGAAATAGCTGGTGGTTAACCATGTTGAAGGCTTTGGACAGGTCCAGAAAGAGAGCTGAGGATATTTTTTTGTTATTCCAGTTATGGTTAATTATATCGGTAAAAGAGAGGAGGGTAGTGGATGTACTGTGGTGGGGTCTAAATCCATGTTGTGAGTTGGTCAGTAGTTTGTTCTGGAGGAGATAGTATAGAAATTGTTTGTGCACACACTTTTCCATGATTTTGGCAAGTGGTGACAATATGGCTATTGGCCTATAGTTTGATAGTTCTGTGGATGAACTACCTTTATGGATTGGTATAACATAGGATATTTTCCAAATTGAGGGGATTGTGGCCTCTGTTATGGTTCGATTAATTAGGATCGAGATGGGGTATGCTATGACATCTGCAGCTTTTTGCAGATATTCGGCTGGGAGAAGATCTGCAGAAAGGGTAGCTGGCTTTAGCTTCTTCAATAAGGATCGGTTAAAGGAAAGTAGTGTCTTGGGTATAGAATCTGTTATTGAGGAGCAGGTAGTAGATAGTTGGTTGGCTAAGGACTGAATAGTCTCGGTAAAGAAAGTATTAAAGGTATTTGCTACTTCTTCTGGGCTTTTATCACATAATGTTCCTGGAGTAGGAGTGGAGGATTTGCCTGGATGGAGAAGATTATTTAAACCCGCCCAGAACTTTTGAGGGTTGTTTTGATGTTTATGTTGTAGATGGCAGTAATATTTTTTTTTGTCAAGTGTGATGGCTTTTTTAGTCTCGTTTCTTAGCTGTTGGAATTTAATACGATCTTGGGGTGACTTGGTAGTATGCTATTTGGCCCATGCTTTGTTTCTGTGTGTAATTTTAGAATTGGAGTCTTTTGTTAGCCAATGTGCTATTTGTGTTTTAATTTTGATTGATCGTTTTGGGACATGAGAATCAAGTATGGTAAGAAATGTGGCGTTAAAATATGTTACTGCCTTATCTAGGGGAAGGTACTTTAGATTAGACCAGTTACAGGATTTGAGATCCGTTTGAAATTTTGTGGGTTAAAAATTTTTCTTGTTTCTGACAGACCTGTAAATGGGCAATCGAGAGTTGACTATTTTGCCTTTCCTTATGTATGTGATGAAGTGGTCACTAAGGTCATTGGGAAGAGTTCCAGACATGTACATATGGGGATGACTGTTAATGAGTATCCAATCTAGGATACTCTCTTTTTGGTTAGAATTACCTATTCTGGTGGAGGAGGATATGGTCCGTGAGAATCCATGGAGGTTTATATGGGTTGGGTTGGAGTCTGAATAACATAGGTTCCAGTCAATATTAACATCGCCCAGAACAATAGTTTCTTGAGGGTAGTTGTTAGATATCCAATTAAGAGTGTTCTCCAGTGTGTCAGAGTTATTCCCAGGGGGATATAGATCCCAATTAGATTTATGCTTTTTTGTTTGTTTAGTTGTAGTTTTAGAGCTAATATTTCAGCATTGGAGATCTGGGGTTAACTATGACGTTAAGTGTGCTTTTATAAAGCATGGCTATCCCACCTCCCTTTTTCTTTGTACGATCATCCCTGAGTATATTATACCCCTGTCGCCCGGAGATTTCCATCTACAATATTCCTTTAATGCTATACCACAGTGTAAAATCAAAGGCCCTAACAGCTGACCAGCATTGTGGTCTCCTCAAGCTGTCGCTAAGAGACATAAACAAGAATGCCTTTATAGAAAGAAGGTAAATAACTTAAAACTATCCTGTTTGTCTAAACTAATTGCTGGAGGCACTCAATATGTTTGACAAAGCCCTGTACAGCTGTTGTCCTAGTCAAGTGATTGCATCATTAATGTTGCCTTAAGGAAAATGTCATGAGCATGGGATTGCTCACTGCTCTTCAAGTTGCACTGTAATATCCTGAGGCTCTCATGCATGGTATTTGCTGCATATGTTCTGTATTCTAATTTGTTGCTACTGCAGTACTCTATTCCAACCATGGGATTGCTCACTGCTCTTCGGGTTGCACTGTAATATCCTGAGGCTCTCATGCATGGTATTTGCTGCATATGTTCTGTATTCTAATTTGTTGCTACTGTAGTACTCTATTCCTTCAATTTTTTTTACAATTATACCAAAGGCAATGGTTACCTACTAACGTATCTGTGCTGAGTATTATGTTTCTGTTTAGGTGTTATAGTAGAACTTGTCATATTTTTAGGTATACATTAATGAT